>NC_028645.1:76754519-76764067 GCF_001406875.1 Solanum pennellii
CGCCCCCCTGGCCCCCCCGCCTCGCTGACCGGGCAGCGAGACCCCCGTCCTTTCTGTTTGTAACGGGTCCGATTCAAGGCATTCAACAGTTTCTCAAGCTAAGTAAGTGTATTTTATGTATGAAATTACACACACGATGATGAGAGTATAATAAAAAAGAGAGGTGTGTTTCTTAAATTAAGTAATAATTTATGTATAAAATTAACATTGTCAATAGTTTAGACATAAAATAGAAAAAAAAATTAGATATATTTTTCACCCTTTTTATTTGTAAAATTATGTAGAATGAAGAACAAACTTTCCATTTATTTTGAAATAGACTAGTCCTTTGGGACCGCTAAAGCCTACTTTAGAATTAATAAATGTCAACTGTTTCTAACAAGTGTGTATTTGTTGGATTGTGGTATGAAGACGATGATGTATGGGTGATTCTGATCCGATCCTATATCCTGGACGTGGTCGACACTTGAGAATCATTGCTGGTTCCAAGCAAATTTTTATCCTGATTGACTACAAGCGGAAGGCTAACTCAAGCATACATAAACATCCAATTGAAAGAAACGTTTAAAAATAATTTACTGAATCTCAAAATTTTGCTGAATATACTGAATATGAAACATTTAAATAAAATATCTGAAATTGAAGAACTCTCCAAAATTGTCTATCTATAAAGCCTCTACAGTATAAAGATGAGTGTCGGGACAAGACCCACGACTACACAAAAAAATTACAACTAACAAGTCATACATTCTTAACAAAATAATCATTAATGGCAATTATATTTGCTGCTAAATTCTACCTGAAAATAACTTAATTTACACTTTTAGTGTTTAAGACGCAATGTCGGTCTTAAAATAATAAAATATGAGAAATAAATTATACTCAATTGCGAGATAGCAATTTTCTTAATTAGTATGTTATATATACGTTATTTCAATAATACTTTCGATATTATGAAAATATAATGTCAAGCTTTAAAGACAAAGATTTACATACCATGAGAACGACTTTTTTTAATTTTTTTTTATTTTCTCGATATTATACGTTCTTTTCTCACTTGGGATATCATGGCATGGTAAATATGCATTTTTTCATATCAACCTAAAAATTTGATATAATAAATTTAATTTTTACTATGTCAAAAAGTATTAAGAAAAAGTGTCACAATCTAAAATTTCAAATTATAATAGGCATTTACTAACATCATGCCAACAGATAAGCCGAACTTATACACAATCTAAATTTCAAATTATGATGGCTGGCATCTACAAACATCTTGCCAATAGAAAAGCTGAACTTTATATATATGCTAAAGACCTTTTTAGTAGTAGTGTGTGGATCACCAATATACCATTGACTATATATATATATAATATAGGAAAAAGGTTAAAATATGCTATCGAACTTTTAAAAAAATTTATTTATGTCATCAGTTAAAAGTTTGGCTCATATAATAAATCGCCGTTAAAAACTAATGGCATGAATGAGCCTTTTCCTAAACGGTAATGACATAGATGAGCTAAATTTTTAACGGATGATATAAATGAGCCTTTTCTGAAAGTTCGATGGCATATTTGAACCTTTTCCCTTGTTAAAAAAGTGGCTTACATACACTCATATTATTACATTAATATTCCAAAATATACCATTTTGTTCTAACGGGAGTGAAAACAAATATTCTTTTTAAACATAATTTTTTATTTTTAAGAAGTAAAATCTGAATATATTATCTTCCACTTTGCTAGAAAATATTATCCTACAAGATTTTTTATTTTTTATTTATAAAAATTAAAATTAATATTTTCACTTTCATTAGATGATAAAGATATACCCGAACCACTTTTATAATGGTAAGGATATGTATGAACTCTTTTGATTCAAATTTGAATTATTTTATAATGAGCGATATATCAATTTTAAATTGCAAAGTTATGAAGACCTTTTTATTTATTGTATATATGCATTTCATATACTAGTTACGTATTTAAATATTGAAAATGTTGATAAGAGGTCCCATTAAATGCTAAAATATTGATATTTTAAAAAAATTTCCTTTTATTTATTGTATATATCTAACATCTCGTAACTTGAAATAACTTTGTGGACACTTGACCAATCGTTGTGTTGCCACAAATAGGACCAACAATCGGTAATTGGCCAAGACCAACATGTGGTACTTGACCAACGGGTGGTACCTAAACTTTGTCATTTGGAGCTGATATACCCCTCGTTATAAAAGTGGCTCATATATGCCCTTACCGTTATACAAACGGCTCACATATACCCCTGCCGTTACAAAATGGCTCACATATACCCTTCATTTTACGGAAGTTAAAAAATTAGTTTAAAATTTATATTTATTACTTCTAATTTTTTTTTAAAAATTATTTAGGGGTATATATGATTCTTCTATCAAAGTTCAAGGTATATTTTAATTTTTTTCATACATAAATTATTTTTTGACTTCTTTTATTATAATTATTTGAATTTTTTATTCTTATTTTATTTTTTTTCTTTCATTCCTTAGTTTAAAGAATAAAAAATTAAACTATTTTTTTGTGTGTATTGTAATTTAATTTCGTATTCGAAGAAAAAATTTGGTCATCTACAATAAGTTTTACAAGAATATTAGTGAAATATAAATAAAATTGATTATCAAAATAATAATTATAAATTAGTCATTGAAACAAAAAAAATCAAAAAAGATATGTTTGACAAGGATTAAATTTACTCATATGGAATTATATTTTTTAGAAAAAAATTATAAAAATTTAGATTAAAATTATTATTTTTTTCATTTCCGTTAGAGGAAAAGGGTATATGTGAGCCATTTGTTTACAAGTAGGGGTATATATGAGCCACTTTCATAACAAGGGGTATATCAGCTCTAAATGACAAAGTTGAGGGGTATATCAGACCCTTTTCCCTTACATTATTAAACACTTACAACTTGCAATATCTCCCTCACATAGTTCTATCAGTAGTTAGGTTGAAACTCATCAAACTTGAACATAATTGGGAGTTGGGACCATATAAATTAATTAATTCACTATCATTTGACTTGTCATAATAAGAAATTTTTTTGTAAGCTGAGGCCTTTCCTGTTGGCTGCCAAAAGGCCTTTTTGTACGTGGTTTGCCCATATGAACTATTTTGATTGGAATAAATAACTCCACTTGGTTTGGGTGTTAAAAAAACCAATAAAAATAACAACAACAAAAGAAGATTTTTGAAAATATTGGTGTGATTGTTAATTATTTTATTAAAATAAAATTTAAAAAAAATTAATGTTATATCATGTTTTTAATTATAATAAAGTACATTATACAATAACAACAATAACAACAACAACAACAACAACAACAACAACAATAATAATAATAGTAATAATAATAATAATAATAAAAGAATTAAGGGCAAAAAGCTAATATACTTTTAAGTTAAAAAAAATATCTTTCACCTAGCTTTTAGCTTTTGGCTTAAAATAAGTCATTTTGAAATTAAAATAAGTCATTTTGGAATTAAAATAAGTCACTTTGATAATTGTCAAACACTCAAATAAATCAAAAACTGACTTTTAAATCAGTTTGACCAGCTTTTAAGCCCATCCAACAGGCTCTAAGTGTGTAAATGACTTTTTGATATAAGTTCAAGGTGGAATTTATGTCTTTTCCCTTTGAAATATCATCACAATACTTTATTTCTCACGCCATGTGTTCATAATATAATAAAAATATATATATTAAATATTGAATAAGAAATTCATGGGTGCCTCGATAATGTTAAAAAAAGACATGTGTCTTAGGCCCCCAAATTTAAGGGGCCTCATTTTTAATAATAATAGCTTATAAGTTATTATTGTTTTAACAAATATTGAATACTATTTGTAGAAAAAGTAAATTTTTCATAAAAAATAAAGGAATTATAGATGTTTGAAGTACTATATCTAATGAAAAATAATTTAAAATAAGAATGATTATATTATTAATTGAAAATTAGAAGAAATCAATTATATAAAGTTAAGACACTTCAAGTTTAATGCCTCATTTAATTTTTGCTTTAGGCCACTAATATACTTAAACCGCTTCCGAAAGAAATTTTGGTGTTTTTCAAAGAATGATGTAACATAAAAGTTATAATAGAATATGTATTTTACTTCACCAAAAAATATCAAGAGAATGTGGGGTGCATGCATGAGTTAATTTTACAAAGTTTTTCCATTCATTACAATATTATTAAAAATAATAATCTATCTTATTTAATGGCTCAATAATTGAATGAAAAGACATGTCAAAATTAATATAATTAAGTATTTTACTTTTACAAATTCTGACTTACCCGACCTAACTTAGTACCATAAGATAATGTCAGAATTTGTAAAAGTTAAAACGAAAAAATTAACTGGAAGTGACCATATTAGCCCTTGGGTTGCAACCTGGCTGGATAACCGACAGCTGCTTTCAAGGCGGATATCGTTGTAAGGTTCAGGGATATTTACAAAGGGTACTACTGCTAATTACCTTTAAAATATATATATTTACTGTTAAATAATTATTGCTAAAGGGTGAATTTTGTGTAGTGTCATAAAATAGCTTTAAAAACTATTCTTTTAAGATGAACAAGATTTATCACGCCATGCAGGAGCGGACCCACCTTATTAGAAGGGGTGTCATTCGACACGGCTTAGTCGAGAAGTTTAATTAAAATATACATATATGTAAATACATCAGAAAAGAAACAACAAAACTTTTATATTGTCTTAGATGTACGTAATAAATAAACAAAAATAATTTATTTATCTAAGTCTTTGAAGAAAAATAAGTGTGTTTTCGAGAGTAGAAAATATGTAAAAAAATAACTTTTGCCTAAAAGTAAAGTTACAATAAAATGCTTTTGAGAAAATGCATTATTTACTTGGCCAGACACTAATTACTTCTAAAAAGTACTTTATAAACTTATTGACCAAACATAAACCACTTCTTGCCAAAATTATTATTTTTGAGAAAAAAATTTATAATAAGTTTAACTTTAGAAGTTTGGTCAAACGGACTACTAATCAACCAAACCTAAAATTCTAGTGTTAAAAAATGGGAAAATTACATAGGACGGCAAACATTCCTATGTAATTAGTTAATAAGGGTATAGTTTAATTTATTTACTGTCAGTAAATATAGTTTTAATTTTTTTGCCATAATTAATGGGACCCACATCTATTTGTATACAGAATAAAAATAGTCATCTAAAGATTTTTATATAATTTTATTCAAAATCAAATTTATCTCTCCTATTCTCATTCCATATCTTTTCCTAAAATTACTCTTCCCTTCTAATTTGAATTTCCATTGGAAAAATTTTGACTTCTCCTTCCGATGTTCTTCCACTTTTCTTAGGTAACCGCCAAATTCATGGCTTTCAATATTTTTTTTCTTGATTCCTTCTACAACAATTGTATATGTAGTATGATTGTTAGTTTTTTCATATTTTTTTAAAAAATCTTTATTACTTATCAGATTACAAGTCTTTCAAAATCATAATAGATGATTTCTATCCATGTATGAGGATTACGAGAGGTATGTCATTGCATGTCAATGTTGTTGATAATCCACCTTCGTTTTAGTTGGGTTAACTCAGGATTCTGGGTTAATGTAGGGTCTATGGCAAAACATAAACAAGTTTAAGTTGAACAATCTTTTGAAGAATTGAGATCCATGAAAAAAAATGATCCAATGGCAATTCACAAAGTCATCAACAACGCGAAATCTAGCGGCATTAAGGTTGTTGAAGGTGGAAGTAAGAGAAAAGTCATAAACATTGATTCAGAAGAGATTGAACCTGCCTCATCAGAACTGGACAAATCTGAAGAATATTGGAAACATCAGGTAGTGTAATTTATATACAAATTACAAAGTTATGTATATAGTTGTTTGTAAATTAAGTTAATATATGCAAAGTATTATGAAACAGTTCTTAATTGTATATTCTATTAGTTGTATACCAATTACTAAAGTTAGGTATATAATGGGTTGTATATTAAGGTAACATATACAAAGTGTTATGAGGCAATAGCTATTTGTATACAATTATTTAATTTTGTATAAAGAAATTTGTTAAAATCACTCTATAATATTATAATACATTATACAAATTCGTCGATATATACAAAAAATTATGAACATAATAAAATATTGTATATATAAACATTACACCCTCAAATAGATAAACATATTCAAGCTTACTATATATACAATTAACAAATGAATATTATATACAATCAGTTTAATCATTAATATTTTTTTTAAAAAAAAAAACAAAAACATGAAATCACAGATGCACATATATAACTATAATATATATACCAAAATTATTCTACATTATACAAATTCCTAGAATTATACAAAAGAAAAAATAGGAATATAATAAAATATTGTATACAAATAGATTACCCAAAAAAAAATTAAAAGAATATATGATGGTCATATATACAGTTTAAAACACAAAATCAACTACACACAAATATTGTATAAAAATTATATATAATTTCGCAAATATATACAATATAATCAATTTATATATAAATATATCTATGTGTGTGTTTATGTGTTTCATAGATTTATCTAAAAAAAAATTAAAAAAATATTTGATTTTTAACTGGTATTGTCTTTCTATATCTTTAGAATTCTTTTTTCGGAGAAATATTTGATTTTGAATGTTTTGCTTAAATCATGGGATTATGTGAATTTATTGTTAGCATCTTTTGTGCTACTGTTACCATTTATTGAAAAATAATTTTTTTGTATTTAATTAAAAAAAATGTTTTATACAAATTTAGAATCACCTAACAAATTAAATTATGCCCATGGAATGTAATTATGTAAACTATACCCATGGAATGTAATTTCATAACATTCGTTTGCCATATATGAAATTTTCCCTTAAAAAATTAGTTGATCTTTTCCCTAATTTTTTTTATTTGTTCTTTCCTTTTAAGTGACGACACTACTTATTAAATTTCTGTGTACGCCATTGACGCCCTGGCCCATGCATGTATTCACATCCATACGCATAAAGATAATATAAGATATGAACAATAAACTTTAGTGTTATGTTTTGGTAAATAGATTTTTACCTTTGGCTTTTAACATTTTGAAGTCATTTTAAACTTATTTAAGTCATTTTCAACTTCTTCAAACACTTGCAAAAGCTAAGATAATTTAAAAATAATTTGATCAACTTTTAAGCTAATACAAATCGCTTCTTAAAATAGCATACTTGATAAAAATATTTTACTTTTTCAAATTCTCACTTACAAGACCTAAATAAGGAGTTAGGACCATAAGAGATCACATTTACCTATCTCTAATCAAGGTCTTCACATGTAGCCTTGCCAAATTAACCTTTGTGGACTACCACTAATTAATTTATTTTTCTAATGCCATATATATTAAGTGTGATGCATTGACTATTATTTTGTGTTAAATTATCTCATAGGTTTTGTCTATACATTAATTATAAGGTGATGTATGATTTATAATTACCATTTCCGTTATTACAAACAATTGTAATATATCAACAATTGTAATTACAGCACAAGAATAATGACATTTTTTTATGGGAATATGATGGCAACACATGAAATGTTCTCTTTGCATATGGCAAAATGTGAGAACCCAAATTATGATTCCAATGGAAACTTTTCTACTATAATTAAAAACAATATGAAGTTCTTTTTTTCTTAAATTAAATAATTTACAATGTATTTAAAAATTGTTGATTTGAAAAGTCTTCTTTTTTTCGTTCTTAAATATCATGTTAAGTCAAATAATATGACATTAGTTTATGTGGTCCCAATATTCAAGTTGATCATTTTCAATTTTAACTCATCAGGATGTGAGGGAGATATTGCAAGTTGCAACTCTTTCATTTAATATTATTTAGCCACGGAACATATTATCTACGTATCATTTATATCATGTTAGGGCTGGGGTAAGGTAAGGTAGGGGTGGAGTAATAAGTAGCACTATAAAAGGGATATTGAATAGAAAAATAAATATTATCATCTGATACTTGAGATCATCATCATGTCTTCAAAATTTAGTCTTGTTTTCCTCATTGCTGTGTTTTCCATCGTCACCGACAGTCGTCTAGCCCATGCTCAAGTAGGCCGACCCCTTCTTGGTGGCCTTCTTAATCCAATTGTTGGTCCCATTCTTAGTCCCGTTACTGGTCCAATTCTAGGCCAACCTGTACCACCCATTGTTTGTCAAGCACCACCCGTTGTACCAGACATTCTTAGTCAAATACCAGCCATTGTTGGGCAAATATTACCAGTTAATATAACTATAGCGGGAATTTTGTCTTGCTCCTTACCGGGAACTGCCCCAGGCCCCGGAATAAGTGCAGTAAATGTCTCGATTATTTGTGGCAACTCAACCATTGCTCAAGCGGTCACAAATAGTCAAGGAATATTTAGTGTTTCATTGAACACCAATACAAGTATTTTGTCAGGAAATACATGTGTTGCTAGGGTTGGTCTCCCAATTGCTGATTGTACTTTGTTTCCCATCTCTGGAGCACTTCAAGCTCCCATCATGACTATTGGAAATATCGTTCAGGGCGTGGGTGGTCTAGTTATGACAGCATTTTCGGGGATATTTAGTGTAGTAAGAGTCACGACTCCTTCTAATGCATAACTATTTAATTTGAGTTGATAAATACTGTTCTCACCTAAATAAATACAACCTATGTATTACTCATATAGTATGGAGTGAGTATATAAGGTCATCTCTTTATGTTAACTATTATCTATTATCTAATAAATGAATGGATAATTACTTCTAATTTATTTGAATAGCAGCTAAAATAAACATGGATTTGTGGCTTTATGTTTTCAGTGTTCCTACTTTTACTTGACTATGTATTATAAATATGTCAAAAACATATGTAGAAGAAATTGCTCTAAATTATCTAGATTATGATGACTGTTATCCTAATCTCCTTAATCGATAAGTCAATCTCGTTATACGAATTTAAAACATGCATATATTAGTTAATTTATGATATGAATAACTAAATGATAAGGTTGAGACGGTTATTTTCTCTGCATCTTTAGACAATGATAATACACAATTAAAATTTTTTACTCATTACACCTTTACCTTCAACTATATATGTTTTTTCTCCTTCTATTTTTTGGAGCATGTGTGTCACGACCCAAAACCGAGCCGCGACTGACACCCACACTTACCCTCCTATGTGAGCGAACCAACCAATCTAAACCTTAACATTTCAATTTAATATCAACAGAAAATAATGCGGAAGACTTAAACTCATTAATAAAAACCAATTCAATAACTTCTAAGATTCAACATCTATTATTCCCCAAAATCTGGAAGTCATCACCACAAGAACATCTATGATCAAATTACTAAACTAAGAGTATTCTAAGAAGCTAAAATAAACAAAAGCTAGTCCATGCCGGAACTTCAAGGCATCAAGACATGAGGAAGAAGATCCAGTCCAAGCTAGAAGCATTAGCTCACCCTGAAATC
>NC_028645.1:76771420-76792394 GCF_001406875.1 Solanum pennellii
CTCTTTTAACCCCCAAGTAATTAGACTTATTAACATTAACCCACTAACTTTATAATTAAAGCAGGAATAGTCCAAAACGCCCCTTAAATTACTAAGCAGAAATCCGACCCAGCCTGGGATTTACGCAGTCTGTGACGGGCCGTCGTGCCTGCGACGGTCCGTCCTGCTGCTCCGTCACAGAGTTCAGAGACTCAATTTCCCTGAAGAGTCTGTGACGGTCCGTCGTTCCCACGACGGTCCGTCCTGCCATGTCGTCACGAAGTTCAGAGAGTCGATTTCAGTACCCAAATTTCAGAATTCTAAGTGTTTTGGAACGAGACTCCCTCGACGGTCCGTCGTGCCCATGACGGTCCGTCGTGGGATCCGTCGTCTTAGCCAGTTTTTCCAGAAATAAAATCTGCAGCTCAAAACGACTAAACAGGTCGTTACAATGTGTTAGCACAGACCTAATATATAACATTTTTATATTTATATGTCACAAATAGAATTTGGTAAGTCTATCAAATTTTGTCGTTACAGTAAAACCTCTGTAAATTAATACTCGATAAAGTAATAATTTCTCTAAAATAATAGTTTCCTTCTATCTCAACTTGGGCCAATGAAAAGAACACCAATTTCGATAAAATAATAAGATCATAAATTTTCAGATCATCTCTATATAAATATTGGTCCCATTAATATCATAAATTAATAATCTTAAAAGTACAAATATATCTTAAGACAACTGAGTGAAATATGATTTTGTTGTGTTTTTTTTTAAAAAACAAAAAATAAAAATTAAATCTGGTTGTAACATATCTCTAACTTTTTTGATAGCATCCACGAGCTCCGGTGTTTGTCTTTTTAAATTGTACCATAAAATTGTTAAGAGTTCTAGATGGGATAAGTGTTTCTTTACGCGTAACTGGTTCCAAAGGTATATTATCATCTTTAACATTTTTTTCCTATGGTATTCACAATTTCTTCTAAGCTCTGGACCTCTGAACATGTATTAATTTCACTCAGATAATCCAACAGGTTATTGTCATCCATTTTATTGTGGTAACCGAGATTAATAACCATGACCTCAAGTTCATGAATGATGTTTTCAAAATTAGGTACATTCAAATTTTTCTGAGATTGCAACCCGAATGAATTTTACAGCGTTGAAAACAATTTCCTATTGTTTCTTGCTGAACATTTTTTGTCCAAACAGGGATTGCAAAATTGATAACATCCAAACATGAACTTTACTAGAGTAGTTTGTCCCATTTCATAGTCTTCTAATTCATGCGATAAATATATGTTGATAATACATTTTGAAAGATCTTATTATGAAAACATCACAAGGTTGAAATTAGTAAGATACAAATATTTTGATGTATTTGTTGTACTTTATGTATAATATATTTTATGAAAAATCAATAATTATGATATATAAATTAGTAAGATACAATGATTTTGATACAATGAAAATTAATCTTCATCAAATCTCAAACCATTCTTTAAATTAATAAATATTACTTTATCGATTAAATAATATCTCTTTAAAATAATAAAATTTCATGATCCCGCCAATATTAATTTATAGAGGTTCTATTGTATTTTTAAATATTAAAAGTTGCTAACTAATGTAACTTATTGAATAGTAATTCATAAGTAAATTTCAAATAATATTTGTTATTCTCTCGCAATTTATGTTGCATGGTAGAATTCAGGAGTGAACCAATTTTTTAAGTGATTGACTATTGTGATTTATAGTATTTCTTACATAATTTTTAAATAATATATGTTACTTCTCTGTCCCAATTTATGTAGTAGCATTGATAGAATCTCGAAAGTCAATCAAAATTTTTCAGATGTGTTTTAAATATCTTAACTCATCAATTATTGTGATTTATGAGATCTTTTTCCGTAATTTTTGAATAATATATGTTACTCCCTTTGTCCCGATATATTGAGAACGGTTTAAATTCTTATTTATTTTTTATATTTGTATGTTATTTTCAAATAATATGTGTTACCTTCCTTTATCTCAATTTTTCATGTATGAATGGAATTTCAAGAGTCAATCTAGCTTATATGTCTTCCAAATGTATCTTTTACGTTTTTAATTTAATGTAATTTATTGTACTTTTTTGTAATTTTTAAATGTTTAAAATAAGGCAAACAAATTAAAACGGTAAAAAGTAACTTCAAGTGACAATAATTAGTAGCCCCTAGACGGCAAGCCAGCAGGACAACCACCAATATATTTTAAGTTGCTAATTTATTGTAATTTCTAATACATTTGATGTAATTTTCAAATATATACAATAAGACAAATAAATTAAAACAGAAAAAATTAACTTGTAGTGACCATAATAGCCCTTTGGTTGCAAGCTGGCAACGCCAACCGACAACTGCTTCCAGGGCGGAGCCACCTCCCTCCGACAGAAAATTATACTATTTATACATGATTAAAATAATAGTTTATGTATATAAAGTAGATGTCGAACTTCCTTCGGCTACTCCGTGTTTCTATTTCTACGAATTTTGAACCCCCTTATTGAAGTTCCTGATTCTGCCACTGGCTGCTTCCAAGGTAGATATTGATGTAAGCTTGAGAGACATTTATTAATTGTCTTTAAAAATATATATTTAATGACAATATTACCAACTTATTGTTAATTAATTATCTTTAAAGGTCAATTTTTGTGTAGTGTCATAGAATAGCTTGAAAAACTATGCTTTGAAGATGAACAAGATTTTTATCAAGCCATGGCCATGCATGTATTCACCTCCATACACCTAAATAAAAATAATATAAAATATGGACATTAAACTTTAGTGTAATGTTTTGAAAAGAGATTTTTATCTTTTGAGCTTGCTAGATCAAAAGAAAGGGAATCTATCAATCCAATATATATCATCAACTTATCCTACAAAAAGTAGGATAACCCATATATATATATATATATATATATATATATATTTACTCTTATATTAGAAAAGGCTTAATCAACATGCTTGCTTCAAAGGCTATTTTGGTCTTTACAAGGCATAATCAACATGCTTGCTTCAAGGGTTATTTTGGTCTTTACAATGCTTGCTTCAAGGGTTATTTTGGTCTTTACAAGTATATGGTTAGCTGTCTTTTCTTTGTTAATCTATTTTGCCTTTTCATTTTCTCAGCTAACGTGTCTTCTTCTTACCTTTTCAGTTTCTCAGCTAACGGGTCTTCTTCTGATAAAATGAATATGCATGTCTTCCTCCTCCTATGTCTTCCTCCTAATGCTTCATTTATAATGATTCACTATTTGCACATGGAAGTTCACTCTCTTCAGCCTTCTCCAGGTAATGTTTTACATGTCTCAATTAAGCTTTCTTTTTCCTTCATCTTCCTTTCAATCAATGTTCAAGTTTTAAATTTGATCTGAGTGTGTAAAATTTTCACTTATTTTTTCGTTTGAAATTGTTATTGATGTTGGATTATCCTTTTGGTTGGCTCATTCAGATTGATTTAGGTGGGTGAATATACCCAAATTTGATTTGGGTAGTCATTCCTCTTGCCTATGTTTGCTCTTCTTGTGTGTTTTGATTTCGAATTTCTCTTGATTTTTAACTTTTTCTTTCAACTTCTAGATTTGGTTGAATACATTTATATAGGTTTGATTTTACATTTAGTTCTATCGGTTGATGATGTTTGGTCAAAATGCGATAAAATTTAAATTAGGGTGAAAATTAAGATAAAAGCTTACCAAAATTGCAAAGGCTAATCATCCGTGTAAGTTAGAACACTTGTTAAAAAACCCAATTTTTTGTGTCTCTGACCAGAAAATCGCAAATAGAAATAAAAAAGGGGGAACTGAACTTGAATTTGCATGTCCTAGAGAGAAATTTGGAGAAAATAGTTGAAAGATAGAGCCATCTGTTCAGTCAAACTCTTATATAGTCATGATGTACCAACAGGAAAATATTACTGTATATGTTTGCATGGCAATGATTAGAAAATGAAAATCATAACTACTATTAAGGGTAGAGCAAAAATGTTGGCATCTTAGCTGATAGGTGATATATCATAATATATATTGAGGCCTTGAGATAAGTAGATTAATTATGTGTGACATAGGTTTCGACCTTAGTTAAATTTGTTGGCACCATGAAAGATCAGTCAACTCGCTTTGTGAGTTGTGGTCACTTGAGCTTATTAAGGATCAACAAATAAAAATAGTTACTAGACTTTTACAAAGTTTTATTCTTATTTTCATGTTATAGATTACACTCTTTCCTTTTTTTCGTTCCGACAGAAGGAACACAGGGACGTAAAAAATAGTCCTATCAACTTGTTCCAATGTAGGATAATAATCTATTCATCGTCGAGAAAGCTCTCTTGATGCACAATGAGTTGTCAATTTGGGAGAGTTTGCAGGCAATCTATTGATGATAAGAATGGAAATTTTGGCTCCATTTATTTGTCACCTTCCGAATTTATCTGTTTTTGTAAAGCTCTGTTGCAATTTGGAATTTCAAATATTCAATATGATGATTTTGCATTGTGCAGGCACTTAAAGCTTAAGTTTTGGAAAGAAAAGGTAAAGCTGAAAGCATATTTTGTTTTAAATTTGATCTGGGTGTGTAAAATTTTCACTTATTTATTCGTTTGGAATTGTTATTGACGTTGGATTATCGTTTTGGTTGGCTCATTCAGATTGATTTAGGTGGGTGAATATACCCAGATTTGATTTGGGTATGTGACGTAAGTTCTTTTCACTTGGTTTTCCTTGTAGCCTTTGCATCAATTACTGTTATCGACTTGTTTTTGATTGAATGTTTTATGTTCAGCATCATGTATGTGTGTAGTTTTTATTGTTTTGATGACAGGGATCATATGCTAATTGCTTAGTAAGTAATAATGTGTAGCTGGTCTTTGCACCTTTGCCAATTTCCTCACAACTTAGAATTGCTAGTGATGAGTAGTGACTACCATATTCACCCATCTCAATATAAAAAGTCTTGTTTTACATAGCTCTGCCTTACTTGGCTAAGAATTGACATTAGTTGTTTAACTTAGTTAAAATATGAAATTTCCGTAGAAACCTGCATATTTATTTGCCAAAATGATTTCACTAACTCAGATAACCCTGCTACTGTGTTCCTGAGACAGGTATTAACTCAATAGTGCCAATTAGTTTTCGGACCAGTGCTGTAACATCTTCTTATCTATAGGAAGAAGAACCTTATAACTTGGAACACCACTGTGTGACGCTACAGAAGTATGTGCATAATTTGTTTGGCTTTCAATCTAATAACCGCAACTGGAAATTATAAATTACTGTGGAAAACCAAGCAATGCATTATAATAACCCAAGTTGGCTCAAACACCAAATATATATGGAATCTTGTGTACTCTGAAATTATCAATTCCTGTGGGAAACCACTCCCTGCATCATAAATACTCAAGCTGGCTCAAACATCAAACTGTTTATATGATGGAATATTGCTGCACTGAAGTAGCTTGTGTGTACCTTTACATGATTTCTTCCATCTTTCAGAAACAACTGTTGTCACTCGTATCCGTGCAACACAAACTGCTAGGTAAGACATTCACCGTCCAAATAAAGAAGTTGTTTGCCAAAAACAAGGATGCATCTTCAGCAAAACTGTTTATCATGTCAATCACCGAGAAAGATATTGCTAGCAATCTGCCACTGCCCATCAACGCACCAACAACTCCAGAAAGCAGTAAACGCAAGCTGAAGCAAATCATGATAAAAGAAGACTAAAAGGTATTCTCTCTACACGACTCTCAATTGCTATGCAGCAATAAATGTTGTTTGTCCTATTAATTTTAAAACTAATGCTTGCATTTGTTGTTGGATTTGTTTATGATGTTATATGTAAATTCTGGGTTAGATCTATACAGGAAAATATGTTTTTGATGATATGCTATGATTAAATTTTATTCTTCTGGAAATATAACAAATGTGGTTACAACTTGTATCCCTATTTATTGCTGAAGGGAATCTATCAAATCTGTTACATTTGATAGATTATTTGTAGAAACAGGATGTGTGTTGCATTACGAAATGTGTTTCAGTTTGATTGCTGATTGCTGATAGTTTGGTAGATTAGAACATGGAGTCAAATTTCAGACGTCGAGTTAGAGGTAGAAATGCGAAATAATGGGGAGTTTTGAAATATTTTTAAATTGGGTTCTAATATCAAGGTATCTGATTCTGATTTTCTGGAAAAAATTTGATACTCTCCTTTTGTTATAGTGTAATACTTTTTTGCAATATGGTTGGCAACACCATTTTGTCTTGATGGCGTACACTTTTGGTGCTGATAGCATGGACTTTGCTGCATAGTTATAAGAAATTGACAGGTACTTAACTCTTGCAATCAATGATAAATTCTTAAACAAATCAGTACTATACTCAATATTAACTCCTCCCCATAACTATATACTAAATTCATTTTCCATCTTTAACACAGGTGCTTTCTGAATGACGCTGACTAATAGTCAAAATACAGCATTATGTAAATATTGTAGATATCCAACCTAAATAACACAGCCATGACAACGAACAAAAGAACTGCCAACCATATTTCATATATAAATATATATATAAAATATCTATCCATCTCTCTCTCTCTCTATATATATATATATTCGACTCATACGTTCTATATGTTTATATCTAACTAACAAAAATCTTTCAATGTTGGGCCCGTGCAAGCACGGGCCACCTCTACCTAGTATATATATATATATATATATATATGAATAGTTAGGTATTTCATTAGCTATATTTTTTGGTATCCTAAAGAAAGTAGGACAATCCAATGTAAGAATGCCTATTTAATTTTTTGGTTTTCTCAAAATAAAAGACGTTATATTTTTTTTCTTTCACTTGGAATACAATTGCATCATAAATGTGTTTTCTTTAAAATTCAATTGACATAATGCTTTTTGATATTTTACTTTATCGAAAAGTACCAATATAAAGTGAGGTGCGTGAGTTAATCTTACAAAATATTCAGCAAATCATTGTAACATATTAATATATTATTAATAAACAAAAAATAATCTTATGTAGTTGCTAAACAATTGAATGAAAAGAGATTCTAACACATTTAGAGTCCATTTGGATAGGCCGAAAAAAGTACTTTTTAAGTCAAAAAAATAAAAAGTATGGAGAATTCTATTTTGGCTTTTAACATTTTGAAGTCATTTTAAATCATTTTCAACTTTGTCAAACATTTGCAAAAGCTAAAATAATTTAAAAGTAATCTGATCAACTTTTAAGCTAATACAAATCGCTTCTTAAAATAGCATACTTGATATAAATATTGTACTTTTTCAAATTCTCACTTAAAAGACCTAAATAAGGAGTTACACTACAACAAAAACAAACTTTTAGCAGCATTAAATATTGTCATTAATGAAGAGTGTTAAAGTTTTTACCGGCATTAGTTAAGTTCCATTAGAATCAATATCGCTAAAGGCTTCAGGGACATATACAAAGAGTGACAATTACCGCTAAAAATACATATTTAACGATAATTAATAATTAATTACCCCTAATGATCATCTTTGTTGTGGTGTTAGGACCATAAGAGATTACATTTACATCTCTAATCAAGGTCTTCACATGTAGCCTTGCCAAATTAAGCTTTGAGGACCACCACTAATAAGTTTATTTTTCTAATGCCATATATGAACTTTCCATATATATAAAGTGTGATGCATTGACTATTATTTTGTGTTTAATTACATCATATATTTTGTCTATACTTTATTGTAAGAATAAAAACATTTTTTTATGGAAATATGATGGCAACACATGAAATGTTTTCTCTTTTCATATGACGAGAACCCAAATTTATTCTTCTTTGTGAATGCAGAGGTCCTCTCTCAAACGCAACAAAGGATCATCATCTGCCTTTAAATCCAACTTTGATACCAAATGGCAACTTTTATACTATAATTAAAAATAATTTAATTTTAATATTTTTTATTTTTAACGAAATGATTTACAAAATATACTTTAGGATTGTTAATTTGAAAAGTATTCTGTTTTGTTCTTTTGTTCTTCAACAACATGTCTGTCTAGTCAAATTATATGACATTAATTTTTGTGGTCTCAATCTTCGAGCTGATCATTTTCAACCTAACTCAGAATGTGAGGGAAATATTGCAAGTTGTAACTCTTTCATTTAATATTATTTAGCCATGGAACATTTTATCTACGTATCATTCATTTAAATCATTTTTATCAGGTTAGGGGTGTTGATTTTGTTTGTCCTGATTTTTTACCATAAATAGATTTTTCTTTTAGAAAAAGGTTTTGGATTGACTAATCATTTTTCTAGTAGGAAAAGGTTTAGGCCTCTATAAGTAGAGACATGTTCCTTCTAACATAATCAGCATTCACAATGTAGTTTTAAGGGTTTTGAGAGTTTTGGTTAGAGGGAGAATTTATGGGTCACAAGCTTGATACGTTATCACTTGTGTGAACCTCCCATGTATTCCGAGTGAATTGGTTGAAGTTGTTTCCCTCTGTATTTTGTACTCTCATATTTATAGTGGATTGCTCATCTCCTTTGTGGACGTAGGTCGATTGACCGAACCACGTTAAATTTTTGTGTCTTTTGGAATATTTCTCGTTGTCTTCTTACTCGTGGTCTTTTGAGGTTTTCTTTGCTAGCTTTCGCGTTTACACCTGCTTATTTCGGTCCCAACAAGTGGTATCAGAGCCAGATTCAATGATGGAGTCAGGTTCAGTGGTTCGATAATCGATGATTGAACCAGGTTAGAAAGAGGTGTTCATCTTGGCGGGTGTAGTTCTAGCCGCAACCTTTTTGACAGTAATGAAGATTTTGTTGGAGAAATTGTTTCAGAGAGGTTCTCTGTGTTGAGACATAAAATTTGCAAAGAAGATTATGGAGAGGAGAAGCAAGTTGTTGAAGATTAAGTGAAGAAGGTGGACAAATTTGTTTTGTCAGAAATTCAGGCCAAGGGGGAGATTTGTTGGGTTTTGTTTGTCCTGATTTCTTACCATAAATAGGTTTTCCTTTTAGAAAAAGATTTGGATTGACTAATCCTTTTTCTAGTAGGAAAAGGTTGACTAGAAAAAGGTTTAGGCCTCTATAAGTAGAGACATGTTCCTTCTAACTTAATCAGCATTCACAATGTAGTCTTAAGGGCTTTGAGAGTTTTGGTTAGAGAGAGAATTTATGAGTCACAAGCTTGATACGTTATCACTTGTGTGAACCTCCCATGTATTCCGAGTGAATTGGTTGAGGTTGTTTCTCTCTGTATTTTGTACTCTCATATTTATAGTAGATTTCTCATCTCCTTTGTGGACGTAGGTCGATTGACCGAACCACGTTAAATTTTTGTGTCTTTTGATATATTTCTCGTTGTCTTCTTACTCGTGGTCTTTCGAGATTTGCTTTGCTAGCTTCCGTGTTTGGATGATGCCGAACACATGAAATGTTTTCTCTTTTCATATGACGAGAACCCAAATTTATTCTTCTTTGTGAATGCAGAGGTCCTCTCTCAAAACGCAATAAGGGATCATCATCTGCCTTTAAATCCAACTTTGATGCCATATGGCAACTTTTATACTATAATTAAAGGTAATTTAATTTTGATTTTTTTATTTTTAACGAAATGATTTACAAAATAATACTTTAGGATTGTTAATTTGAAAAGTATTCTGTTTTGTTCTTTTGTTCTTCAACAACATGTCTAGTCAAATGATATAACATTAATTTTTATGGTCTCAATCTTCAAGTTGATCATTTTCAACCTAACTCATAATGTGAGGGAAATATTGCAAGTTCTTTCATTTCATATTATTTAGCCATGGAACATTTTGTCTACGTATCATTCATTTAAATCATTTTTATCAGGTTAGGGGAGGGGTAAGACGGAGTAAGGGTGGAGTAATAAATAGCACTATAAAGAGGGATATTGAATAGAAAGAAAATGTTACCCTAATTTCCTCAATCGATAAGACAATCTCGTTAACAAAACAAACACACGCATGTATTACTTAATTTGTGATATGAATAACTAAATTATAAGGCGGAGACGATTATTTCCTAGAATTTTAAGACAATGATAATACACCATTAAGCTTTTTTCCTCGTCTCACGCTTTTCTTTTGATTTTGCCCTCTTTTTAGTCATCTGTTCTAGCATGTGTTCAATATATAATTTCATTTATTTATATGCAAATAGAACTTGGAAAGTCAATCAAAATTTTATTATTAATTTTAAACATTTAAAATTATTAATTATTGTAACTTATAGAGTAGTATATTTTAAGTAATTTCTTAATTATATATGTTACTCTCTTTGTTACAGTATACGTGGTACTGAAAGAATTTCGAGAATCATTTAAATTTTTATATATTATTTAAATTAGTAAGTTATTTTCAAATAATATGTGTTACCTCCCTTTATCCCAATTTGCTGATAGAATTTCAAGAGTCAACCTAGTTTTTTATATGTCTTCTAAATATATATTTTAAGTTTCTAATTTATTGTAATTTATTTACACAATTTTTTTAAATGTATAAAACGAGACAAACATATTAAAACGAAAAAAAGTAACTTGAAGTGACCAAATAGGCCCTAGACGGCAAGCTGGCAGGACAATCACCAATATATTTCAAGTTGCTAATTTATTGTAATTTATAATATTTTTATGTAATTTTTAAATATATTACAAATAAATTAAAATGGAAAAATTTTTCTTGAAGTGATCATAACAACCGCCAGCTGCTTCCCAGGTGGTTAATTACAATATTTTTTATGTAATTTTTAAATATATAAAATATGATTAATAAATTAAAACGAAAAAAGTAACTTGAAGTGACCAGAATTTCCCATGGGTTGCAAGCTGACAATTCATAAATGTTGTATCTCTCTGTGCTTTATCATCCTCGTTACACCCTTATTATTGTAAGCCTTGAAACTTTATTTTTCTTAAGCAGTTAGAGTACGAGTTGAAAGCATTTGTTATGATTCAAATCGTCGTGAGTGACATCCACGCTAAACCACAGACAGAACCAAATACTCACCCCAAAGAAGTCTAAATACCATTTAAGACAGGGAATTTCACCATATAAAGAGCAAAGTAGTTTCAACAACTAAGAATTAATGAGTCCCCATAGACTCAATCGATAGCCAAAAACATTTAATGCAGAACTAAGCAAACTTCATATTCTTTTGTGCCTTTTAAGTTTACTTTTTCCTACTTATACTATCTAGATCACTATATTATTATGCCAAATGCATATATACAAGAAAAACTGCTCCCAACATGACTAAACAATTACTAAATTCAAATTTCACATATAGCAAATATAAAAATCACATTTGTATGTTATAGCTATGATTTACATAATTGCTCTTCATAGCAAACATAAATATGTATATTTCGCTATATAGATATACAAAAGAAAACAGTTGTATAATTTTGTTATACATGTAAAAAAAAAGCATTTGTACAATCTGCGTTGGTATACTTATACAAAAGATCAATTGTATAATTTGTGTTTGTATAAAGAGAGAAAGACAAAAGAAAACTGGGCAGGAAAAGATCGTATTTTATTTGTATAATCATAAGTGTACAGGTTGAAAATATATGAATTTGTATTTGTATATGCAGTTTTGTTTCGCTTTATACAAACACAAACACATTTTATACATGTATTTTTGTATAAAGTAAGAGAGGTGAGTGAGGGAGCGAGATCTGGGAGAGTTGCGAACAACATCTTAAAGAGGGGAGAGAAGGGAACGAAAATATATGTATATATATAATTTTCTTTCATTTTATACAAAGACAAACACATTTATACATTTCCATTTGCATAAAAGCGAGAAAGGCGAAAAAGCAACAGTTTGCTATGAGGTACAATAAAATTAAACTATAATTATATCATTTAATTTGAATTAATAGTTTGTCATTATATATAATTTTCTCAACTAAATTCCTATAAATAAGACAAATGTATTATACATGTATACTCAAAATATCATTATTCTACATAATCAATATCTCAAGTGAGTGTGAGAGTTGACTAGCTACTTTCTATGAGAATTGGGTTTTTATCCAAAAATACTCATGAAAATTTGAATAGTACAAGGTGTATATGTGGTGTCTATTAAAACTTACGTCAATACATTTGATTATTGTTTGTAAGAAGTGATATTTTGTTTCTCTTAAGTAATCATAATTTAAATTTGGACCATTATTTACAAACTCTAGACCTAATAATTAGTCATTTCTATTCCTCCACTCCTTAATAATGCATAGCTCTTTGAATGAATATATTATCACGCCGCAAGATTTCCTGAACATGACTGGCACTTGAGAATCATTTTTGATACTCAAGTGAACCCTTGACTGGCTGAATTTTTAGCGAAAGACTTACTTAAAAAAAGCTTTATAAATAGAATTTAGAACACTCAAACTCAAGCAAATACTTAACTCAGATTGTTTGAAGATAGTTAATTGCAATAATAATAATGATAATACTTTGCAAAACAGTCCCAGTGCATCTCAAAGAAAAGGGAAATACATAAGAGTCGTTTGATGTGAAAGATTAAAAATAATAGTGATGGAATGAAATTTTTTTATCTTGAGATAACTTGTTTCCCAACCAAACAACCCCTTAGAGAATCCTCAACTATAACTATGTATGAAGCCTCTAATACTAGAATAGATATGACAACTCAACAATAACATTGTAACACCCCAAAAGAAATTTGAACTAAGATTCAAATCGTTCTTTGTAGTGAATGAGATTTTACCAAGGAATTAAAAATTTCTTAAGTGTTAAGGTCACTAGACGTATCACCTTGACTTCTAAAAGAACTAAATTGGAAATAGAAAAATCTGAAATTTTGCAAGTTATGAGTTTTAGGTCAACTTTAAACGACTATAACTCTTAGTACAGGATGAGTTAGGTGTTCCATAAAATGGAAAATGGAATGTCTTTGAATTATCTTTCCAACGCCACCGAGTTTGCTAAGTTTTGAGTTTGGATGAGTGAGATATGTCTTTTTCAAGTTAAGTTGTCATGTTAAGGAAAGTTACCTGAAGATATGAGGGATATTTTGGTCTTTTCCTAACCCAATCGAATTTAAACGTTTTTAGTAAGCTTTTAGGAGTCTAAACTGACTAGAGTTTCATTCATCCCCAAAAGTTTTTAGGATTTAGAGAGAAGATTCAAGAGGAGAAAAAGTTCAAAGTTTCAAAAGAGTCTGTTCAAGAAATTCAAGAACCTAGTTCTTTGAGGTAAGCAAAATTTCATAGTGTTGAGTTTGCTCACCCACCCGTCAATCATGAGTTTCTATTGCTAATCTATCCATAAATATTGAGCAACTTAATTTCTTGATGGGTTCTTGATAAGTGCTCTTGAAGTTTTCCTATCAATTAAGTTTTGATGTAAGATTCTACATGGGCCAACTTCAAACGACCATATTTCTTTGAATATAAAGAATTAGCAAGACATAACATATTAAATTAAAGGTATTTGAATCTACTTTTCAACACCACCAATTTTGTTTCAATACAATTTTTGAGTAAAATGTTATGACTATTTTAATAACCTATACTATTTTGTTATGAATTAGCCGACTGAAAAACATTAAAAAGTGTTATTTTTTGTTTTTTTACCTAAAAAGAACCTAATTTCTTGATAGGAGAACCCAAACTCCTTAATAATATTATTTAGCCATGAAACATATATATCTACTTATACTTTATTTAAGTAATTTATATATATTGGGGGTGGGGTAAGGTAAGGTAGAGGTGGAATAAATTAAGTAGCATTATAAAAGTAATATTGAATACAATAAAGTATTATCAAATCATCATAATGTCTTCAAAAATGTGTCTTGTTTTCCTCATTATTCTGATTTCCATCATCACCCCTTCTTGGTCCCATTTTGGCCAACGTGCACCACCCATTGTGTTGCTAGGGTTGGTCCCCCAATTGCTAATTGTACTTTGTTTTCGAACTCTGGAACCCTTCAAGCTCCCGTCATGATTATTGGAAACATCGTTCAGTGTGCGGGTGATCTAGTTATGACAGAAACTACGGAGATATTTAATTTAGTAAAAAAAAATAAAACTATTGTCTTTACTACGATCTGGCTCCACAAAGATTCGTCTCTTCGATCAAAACTAAGGTACTGGTGTCGATCCATACCACCGGTGCAAATATGAAAAAGAATCCACAATGAAATAGAGAGATAACAACCTTGATTTCTAAAGTTTCATGATTTTGTATTACACTAGTAAGGTACTATTTAAGCAGTTCCTTGTCTTCTTCGATTATCGACTTGCTTTGCATTGACTCCTGCAACTCTTTGTTGATCTCGGTGTTATAAACAAAGAGTTTTGCTACAACAA
The DNA here is from genome assembly GCF_001406875.1 of Solanum pennellii. Lineage (NCBI taxonomy): Eukaryota > Viridiplantae > Streptophyta > Magnoliopsida > Solanales > Solanaceae > Solanum > Solanum pennellii. Next base: position 76,785,819 of record NC_028645.1, read on the forward strand.
TGAAGAAGAGTAAGTTGATAAAGCTCAATACAGCATAAAATGCATAGTAATAGTCCAAATGAGAGACATTAAGGTTGTCCAAAATCCACCCTTTGTGTCCATTTTTCTTTGTAACATCTGCCACAGTTGATAGTAAAAAACTACTGAGGAAATAACCAACTCCCAAGCTAGTTGTAGCATATGCAGTCCCAAGGCTTTTCATGCTATTTGGCGCTTGGTCATAGAAAAATTCAAGTTTCGCGACTTCCACAAAGTTATCAGCAACTCCCATCAATATAAACTGAGGAAACAGAACAGAAATAGGTAATGGAACAATCTGTTTTAGCTCTGTAATTCCATGTTCTCTTGCTACACTAAGCCTTTTTCTTTCGACGAATGAGGCAACAATCATGACTGTGATATGCAACACAAGGCCAATCCCTAGTCTTTGCAACAACGTGATCCCCCTTGGATTCTTTGTGTATTTACGAAGAATAGGTATAATGAAGCGATCATAGACAACAATTGTGGTTAACATTGAGATTGTTATGAACGCGGTAAGTGATGCTGGAGGAATTTCAAAGTTGGGACCAATTCCTCTCTTTAAAGTTGTACCTTGCTTAATGAAGAGGGTGTGTGTTTGTGCTAGCATTGTGCTTGGTATGAAAGTTGCTATCAGTATTGGTAGCATTTTTATCATCTGTTTAGCTTCTTCAACTTGAGTGATTGAACAAAGTGTCCATGGTGAACTATCTCCTGTTTTCACAGCTGCCTTGTCAAGAAGTCTGTATATACATTAATAATCAAGTTTAGCATGAAATTAGTACACCAATATAGATTAATTGTAAAAGAATTTAACACTATCATATATATCACCATGTAGCTGTTAGAAATTAGTAACCTGAAAAATAAGGCAAATTTTCTGGTAAATACACTCAAGCTAAGGTCAACGCGGTCTCTAGGTCCCCATTATTCACTGGGACTAGGGTAAGGTTAGACTACATGGGGTTTATTTTATGCAACCTTGCTCTACATTCCTGCCGATGACTGATTTGTATATATATATGTGTGTATATATATAGTTGACATAATACATAAATATGACCATTTAACTTAGCCTCACCTTAACATCTATATAGGTCTTTCGATTTTGGATGTGCACAAGTAGGCACTTAATCTAGCACAAAATTGAATAAGTATACATATGTACTATGTGGCATGATACGTGTAAGATACCATGTAGGATGCCACGTATGTTGTGAATTGACACTTAAGATTCATGTGTCTATCTATTCATGAACTCAATACAAGTTTAAGTGTATAGTTGTGCAAACTTAAAGTTGGAGGATATAGATGTCAGATAAGGCCAAATTAAAAGGGGAGTATATAAAGTAAATATTAGAAATATTGTCACCTTAGAGAATTGGTATGATCAATTCTGAAGATGCCTGGAGAGCTAGCATACTCTTCATAGCTCAGCTCATGAAGTTCCTTTGGGTCATTAGGGACAACCACTTTCCACTTCCTAGTAGCAGCAACAACAACTTGAGCAATCCTGGTGAATGGACTCCCCGACGGAGTTTTGTGCCTATAGTAACGCGTACCTAACAAGAACACCACGATAGACACAGCAAGTCCAGCCGTTGGAAGGCCATAACCAACGCCCGGTCCAACGTTGTCTTGTAAGTAAACAAGGAAAGTGTTGGAGAATAGAGTTCCAAGAAAAATGCTAAACATCCACCAATTGAAAAAGGAAAGCTTTTGAAATTTCTCTTTAGGCTCAAAATCATCAAATTGATCTGCTCCCATTGTAGAGATGTTAGGCTTTGTTCCACCAGTTCCAATAGCAATTATGTACAAAGCACAATAGAATATGCCAATTTGGAAAGATGAAGCCCTTTTAGGACAGTCTATGTCTTTGATTCCTTTGCCACAACTTGGAGGTCTCAAGGATTTCAATGTAACACACAGTGTCACCAAACACATTCCCTGTTGTAGTAGTTATTGTGTGTCAAAAACAACGCATAGATAGGGTTAGTGACTACCAGAAATATGATCTTTCGTAACGACTTTTTGTAGCGACACACACAATGTTGCCACAAAATGTAAGGTTTATGTGGCGACTCAATATGGTTGCGACTAATATTATCGCTATTGAAAAATGTGAGCGTTTTAGTGGTGATGCATAATTCAGTTATAAAAATTTATGTATGTAATAAATTAATTTTAAGGGATAGTTTGGTAGTTGGATAATAAACAAGTTATTCATGCATTATTCTTTGTATAACTTATACGACATTTGGTAGTTAGATAGGAAATAAGTTATTCATGTATAAAATCCAGTATGATGTTTTATTGACAATTTATAAATCTGCATATATAAGTGATACATGTATAAATTATGAGGAAACCTAGAGGTTTTAACCAAACTAAGCCATTATATAAAGCCATTCACCAAAATAATATGTTTTTCTAAAATTTTACAAAACTAGTATAAACGTATTCCACAGTAACGTTTTAGGATATATTTTATTTTTTAAAAGTTGATGGCGTCAGATTGATATACGCTCATAGTAACGTTTTAGGAGTAAAACGTTACTGAAAATAACGCTTTAGGAGTAAAATGTTACTTACAGTAACGTATATCAACCTAATGCTGTTAGTTTTTTTTTAAAAAAATATACCCTAAAACGTTACCGTGAAATACGTTTATACTAGTTTTGTAAAATTTTAGAAAAATGTATTACTTTGGTAAATTGTTTTATATAATGGATTACCCTATGTAGTATTTCATGCAAGATAGAAGGTCATGAAATAACTAATAGACAGTTAACTAATTTCTAGATAACTAATATTTGCACAAAAAATAATACATAAATTCACTTATAATTTATAATCCCCATCGAGATTACTGCCTTATCGTATCCCATCTGTATAATGGAGTACGTCATAAATTTATTGACGGATCTTTTGGGATTTTTCTTTCTTAGAATTGGAAGAAAAATATTGAATTGACTGTGAAATACTTCTTTGAAGGTGAAACTCCAAATTATTATTTTCTTATAAAAGGTTTATTATTCGATGATAGGTCTAAAATATAGGTGGTAGAAACTGACTTCAAACTATTGATCTTTTATCAACATCTTCGCTCGTAGAGTGACATGTTTTTATAAGAAAAGATTTGCTCAATAAAATTAAAAAGGAACATTATTCTAATTATATTCATATAATTCTAACCAGCTATCAGATAAATTTTAAATGAACGAAGATGAAGAAGATAGTGTTAATTAAATTACCATAAGGTAAACAGCAGAAGAGATTAGAAAAGTCCAATAACGACCAAGATGAGCATCAGCAATGTAAGCACCAATAAGGGGAGTCAACCAAACAGTGCCAACCCAATTAGTAACATTGTTTGAAGATTTTACTGTCCCTTCATGAAACTTGTTGCTTAAATAAATCACCAAATTTGTTGATATTCCATAGAATGCCATCCTCTCAAATACCTCATACCCTATATATACATATATAAAACTAACTTTTATCACTTTATTAATTAGTCTTATTGAGCATAATAAAAAGAATTATATTTTTTTTATAAAATATTACCCCAACTTAACAGATATTTAAAGAATGACAATACACAACAACGTAATGAGAATAATTATAATACAAGTATAGTTTTGTTTTTAAATTAATAGTACTTTTATCATAAATATATATCATTTTTTTAAAATGAAGAAAAATTAACACATATTAATCTATTATTCATTTATTTTATGATAAATCAACAATCCATTTTAAGTAAGAAGAATTTTTGATATTAATTTTCTTTTTTTTTTCAGACAAAAAACATGGAAATCGAAAATAGGAGTAAGAAGTCTTTCAGCGATTAAGGTCTTATGAGGGACCGTCAAGCACATATATATGAAACGGATCAAGGGAAATTTTCTTGTTGTTTAATAGACATTATTTTTCAATTATAGTCATCTAATTACTTGATTTATGGTAACTAGTAAGATTCACCCCTCAAATATCAGTTTAAAGCGAATTCAAAATTTAAAACATTCCATGTGTGGATGTGAAATATTAAAATTAACATACCAACAATGAAATAACAAGCTCTCCATCTTCCAGTTTTTGATCTAAGCACATTTCTACCTTTGAGGTCCACAGTCCCATCTTGTGTATAATCTTCATGATCCCTAATATTATTCTCTAATTTTTCACTCATCATACACTAAACAAGAAATTATAATTTTGGGGGTTTGGGTCTTAGAAGTCCCTTTAATATTTGTACATAAATATAATATAATATGAGGACTAGACATATATTTCTAAGTCATGTTTGAGCCAGCTTTTATATATTGAAAGTTTCTATACATATTGTCCCCATAATTCCAAATGTTGCTTTCACCTTGCATCTAAAATATATTATACGTAATTTCCTACAACTAATTGCAAAAGAGTTTTATATATATTTCATGATATATGCTTTTAATTATAAAAATATGTGTTTTGTCTACATTTATATGCATATGTTGTATTTGGAATGTGCAACATCAATATTATCTACATGCAATTCGAATCCTCTTCGATGAAAAATTATATTTATTTATATATGATTAAAATAATTTTATATGTGTATATAATAGATATCGAATTTCCTTCGACTACTTTAATTTATGTATATCTATTTGTACAGATTTTGAACTCTCTTATTGAAAATTCTGACTCCGCCTCTACTTGCAATTATAGTGCTAGTCATAGAAGAGGTGATGTGTGCATCACACTTGGTCACAAATACTTTATATCTTTTGTTTTTTCTCCTCATTTTTCTCGTTATTTTATTATAAAAGTCATCATCAAAACTTTCTCTTAAAAAATATTTTCATTTTATAATTGCTAGGCACAAGGATCTATTCTAAACAGCTATATTAAATTTTGGATTTCTCTTTTATGGATTGAACAGCATGGTTGTAATTTAACATTTGTTGATATTCAAATTACTTTTACACGGTTAAGTTGAGGAGTAAACAACTTTATTTCTTTGTATAATTGTCAATGTATAAGTATCATAATTATTAATTACACTTTCATTATTTTTCTTGATCATTAGAATTATAAAATTGGATTTTGGAAAAAATATTATGTGTCATTCTCTTTTTACTATTGTATATCTTTTAGTAAATTCATATTTAAAAATGATGGTAATTTTGTAAGGCAAATTAGCATCATTTTACATATGAATTGTATTTCTTTTTTCCTTATAGAGCTACAAATAAAATCTAGCATATAAAAAAATCCTTCTGAAACAGAAAGTAGCTAAAAGTTTTTTCCTCTTATGTTATTAGAGTTCATTTCCACCAAATAATGTGATGATTTATTATCACTATAAATATAAATACGCCTTTGATATTAAGATCCAAACTCTTATTTTCTTAATTTTCTAAAATTAAAAGTTTAGTCATGGATCGGGTGAATATATACATATTCAAACCAGAAAAAATCACAAAGCATTAAGTAAGCCACCAGGGGCTTAGCTAAGTACATTTCACAAAGCAATATCAATTGAGAAAATATTTATTTTTAAATTGTAAAACATTCATAATCTAATATTTAATATACTTCTTACTCTCGAAGAATGACACTGATTAATCATAATTCAAGATTGTACGAAGTAGAAATTAAAATTAAAAAGTGCAACTCACTATTATATGAACGTCATTATGAGTTAATTGTCACATGTTAGAGATATGTCATATATTAATTGTCATAATGAAACAACATGAAAATTATAAGAGATAACTAATTTATAGTTTAAAATTATTTATGAAAAATGGAGTACAAATTATATATGTAAATATGTTTATGTCATATACATATTAGTGTAAAGAAATTTCACACTATAAATTTATTTACTTATTTTAATATGTAATTTATTTATTATGAAAATTTACAAATTTGATGTTTTATGAAAAATTGGTATGAATATTTTTATATGTCCTCATAGTAAATAGTTCTTTACTCTATAATAAAGAAATATTACTTAAAATAAGTTATTACGTCATTTAACCATATTAGTTGTAATATATTAATATAAATTTTTTTAGAAAAACATCACGTAGATCAATTTTCTAGGTCTTAACAAATCGTTAGTTTAGAATTACCTTTAAACCTATAAAAATCATTAGTTTGTTGTAAAAACAAAAATTTATTCTATAATTTCTTAACAAATATTTTTGATTTAATGAAAATTTTGAACTAAATAGAAAATAAATCTATAAAAAGTGTAATATCTCATTAAAATACACTAATTATTAGTCTATATTCAAAAAATTTAAGAAAAAAATGTGATTGAAAATGTGGTCCATATTAAATGTCACATCATTAGGATAAACATGACATTGAGAAAAATATATTTGATTGTTTGGTCATTAAAAATCTATTACCACTTTCTTGATGTCATAATATAGAAACAAACATTCTAGAATCTTTATGAATTGATAAATTTACCCTTGGTCGTCCTCAAATTGGCTCTTCTATCTCTCTCTCTCTCTCTCTCTCTCTATATATATATATATATATATATATATC
>NC_028645.1:76793047-76815271 GCF_001406875.1 Solanum pennellii
TATATATATATATATATATATATATATTCAAACAAGAGAAAAAACATAAAATAAACAAATACAATCATAAAAATATATTTATCTGATTAACTAATTATATCAATATACATGTGGAGCTACTAAATTGAGAAGTATTAAATATAAGAATGACACAAAAAAAACTTATCAAATCAAAAATTCAATAACATGATTCTGAATTCTGAAAAATAATAATAAATATTGAATACGTAATTATTGACCTTTACAAATTATCAACGATATAAAGAAATAAAAAAAAAGGGAACTAAATTAATATTATGAGTTCATCAAATCCTTCTGAAATAGAAAGTAGCACAAAGTTTTTTACTTTTTCCTCTTATTCTAATTGATGAGTTCCATCCAACACTTACGTTTCTAACCATTGAAGAATGCTTCAAGCAATTTGGATGCGAGATCCAATTAAAGAACTCGACATTCTTGAACTTCAAGAATTAAAGGAAACCCTAAAAACCAAGATAAAGAAACTAAAGCTAGAATCGCGTTGTGATCACAAAAGAAACATCATGCCCCATTCCCTAATAGTTCCCTTGGATGTTCCTTGTGTGACAAGGAAAAATCCTTTGTTAGATTTTGATGATAGGTCAACTAGATCGCGTTAAGATCTAAATGACCTAGCATCAACTTCTAAGGATGCTATTGGGAATGAAACATGCTGCTTCGTTTGTGATAAACACTCTTTCAACTTCCTTTATCTGGTTTTTCAAAGGTTACTATCAATTCTTGAAATTGAAGAATGTTGAGTTCTTCTATTCACATTACTTGAAGCTTTCTTCAAAGTTAGGAACTCAAGTGTTGGATGGAGTATTCACTCTAGCTAGCCTAAAATATAATGTTGAATCTCAATATTAGAGGTATATTTATAGTGAAAAAAGTTAACAAATTGTTTTATGGTAATGAAGTCAAATGTCAAAAAAGGAAAAAAATATTAATTACTTTCATTTTCAGAATGATTTGAACAGATCTCATAATATTAATTGGGTTACCATCATTGTTTCTTTATATAGATCACATTCAATATTTTTTTCCTATTTAGAATTTTGTTTTTTAATTTATTTTTTTTTAAAAAAAATGTGTTTCATTGATGGAATGTCTTAGTAAGTTTATTTGTAAAATAATAAGTAATTTATGAGGTAAAAATATAATTTTTTAATAATTAATAAAAAGAATTTTTTATTTTTTTTTGAATAAGGAATATACACATAAATCCTAAAGTACGTAAATCAAATGTGTGTAATTTGCAAAATACGTGAGTGAAACATACTCTTTTTTAAAAAAGAAAACTAAGGAAATAAAAACTTCTATTATTAATTTTTAAACAAGGAATACAAACTATTTTTTTTTAAATTAGGAATAAAAAAACCTCTTCTGAACAAAGGAATACTTTATTAAAAAATAAGGATCACAAAATTGTGTAGTGAATTTTTTTTTGCGCAAATGAATAAATAAAATATATTTTTTATTTTTTAAATAAGAATCATTGAACATGTGTAGAACTGTCTACATGTGGATTTATGGAGTATGATAACTGATGACTAAAATGTTAATTTAATAATGACAAGCTCTATTTAATCGAGAACTAGGTTCACCTATAGAACCTAAAAAATTATGCATACGTTACTGATTATAACTATAAATCCTCAAGTACGTAAATCAAGGGTGACAACTATAATCTACTCACACACATATATAAAAGAAAATTTGCATGACAATACGAGTGTGGAGAATAAAATAGTGGCTTCCTTCAATGAGTGTTTAACTTGTAGAGTTGAAGGGCTAGAATTAGTCTCTTAGATTATAGAGTTGTAATTTGAAATCACTCATTGAAGTTAGTGTATTTTCCGTTGATTCTTCTCGTGGTCGTTTAGGTCTTTCACTTGTCAACTCACATTCAGTTTTATACGGATAAATGTGTTCAAAGAACTCTGCGTTATCTACTCAATTATCCTATTAACATGAATCTAGGGATTATCGGATTTGTAGATTTGTGAACCAAAAACCGACAGGTCTTACTGTTCACAGCATATCCAATAAATACACAATCTATCATTTTGGGTCCAAGTTTCACCCTTTTAGGTTCACCTCACTTTGAAATATTTCAAGTTGGGTTCCTTCCTTTCCACAATTCATGTGGAATTGATTGTGTTTTGCTACCGGGGAATCCTATTGAGTATCTTATTAGCCGTAAGGATGGCTTCCCCCAAAGGTTTCGCGGTAAACTTGAATTGATCGTTAAGGCATTCATCATTTCCTTTAATGTTCTGTTCTTCTGTGCCGCCAAACCATTTGATTGTGGTGTATAGGGTGCAGTAGTTTGATGAATAATACCATATTCCAAACATATCTCTGCAAAAGGAGATTCATATTCTCCATTCCTATCACTTCGAATCATTTTTATCTTTAGATTCAATGGGTTATCCACTTCATTTTTGTATTGCTTAAATGCATCAATTGCTTCATCTTTACTATTAAGCAAATATACATAACAAAATCAGTGCAATTGTCAATAAAAAGTTAAAAAATATTTTTTCCACCACGAGATGGTGTCGACTTCATATCATATATATCTGTGTTAATTAAGTCTAAAGGTTTAGAATTTCTTTCAACAGACTTATAAGAATATTTAACAAACTTACTTTCCACACAAGTTTTGCATTTTGATTTGTCACATTTAAAATCAAGCAATACTTCTAAAGTAACCAATTTTCGCAAGGCTTTGTAATTTTTATGTCCCAAACGAGTATGTCATAAATCATTTGACTCCAATAAGTAATCAGAAGAATTCTTATTAATATTATCAACAACCATTACATTCAGTTTGAAGAGACCCTCATTGAGGTAGCTCTTTCCTATGAACATCTCATTCTTACTCATTACAACTTTGTCACTAACTAGGACACACTTAAACTTGTTCCTAATTAACGATTAGTGCAGCAGAAACTAAATTCTTCCTAATAGTAGGGACATGCAGAACACTGTTCAAAGTCAACATCTTGTCGGATGTCATTTTCAAAATTACTTTTCCATTTCCTGCAATCCTTGTTGTTGTGTTTCCCATGAACACATCTTCATCGTACTCAGCAGGAGTGTATGTTGCAAAGGCTTCTTTCACAGAGCAAATATGTCGAGATTCACCTGAGTTGAGAAACCACTCATTGAGATTTCCAACTAAGTTACACGCCGAGATCATTGCACACAAGTCATCTGCATCTTCCATATCTTCCACAATGTTTGCTTGACTTTGTCTTTGCCTTTGTTTTTGTCCTTTCTTGGACCACAACAGTCAGAAGACCTATGACCAGCCTTACCACAGTTGTAACAGTTGCCTTTGAATTTCTTCTTGGCTTGTTCTGACTCCTGTTCGTTGGACTTCTTTCTCTTTTTGTCTTTAGCAGGAGCTTCTTCAACAATATTAACTACAATGATTGGTGAACTCTTACAAGACTTTTTTTCAGCCTTTTTGTTATCTTTCTCAATTTTGAGCAGAATCACAAAATCTTCAAGCTTCATTTCCTTACACTTGTGCTTTAGATAATTCTTGAAGTTGTTCCACGAATGAGGCAATTTTTTGATCATTGTAGCCACTTGAAAAGCTTCATTTTACTATCATATCTTCAGCAATCAGATCATGGTGAATAAGGTGAAGTTCTGCACTTGTGATCCAACCGTTTTACTATCTACCATTTTATAATATAAAAATTTTGCGACCACAAACTTTTTCAAGCATGCATCTTCTATCTTATATTTCTTCTAAAGTTCACCCCACAACTCTTTCGAAATTATCATTGCACTATAGACATTATATAAGTCATCCTCTAAAGTACTCAGAATGTAGCCCTTACATAGGAAGTTTGTTTATTTTCATGCTTCAATAATCATGAATTTTTGTCTTCTGGCATTTCAGCAGAAGGCACTGGAGTTTCTTCGCTGGTAATTTCTGCAGACCAAGAGAGATAAGCCAGAAAAATACTCGTTGTTGTCATCCTTTAACATTCATACCACAAAATTTACTCGGTTTCTCTGCTTGTGGTACAACAGTTCGGGTTGGTGCAGCAACAACCACTATAACATTGATGTTTTCCATTTCTAATAAAAAAAATCGATTACAATCTTAGTAAGCAATATCTCAAAATTGTAGACTTAAAGGAGTATAAAACCACGAAGGTTTTTGTCTCCACCAAATACACAAATTAAACTAAAATAATAATTTCCTTAAGATTGTTGTCAACCTGTGTTTGAAAAATAGAATTACTGATTCCAACAAATAAAATTTAGCTATGGTTGGAGTGAATACTCAACCCAATACTGAATGGAAACTTAGAATAGAAAAGATTAAGCCCACTGAATGCACAGTGTCCCCTTAAGGAAATTATTCTCTTCTAGTATCCGAGGTTTGATTTGGAATATGTCCTCCCAAGATTGAATGAACTCAGTCACCAGCGTATTGATACTCAAAACTCTGGTGTCGGCGAACCACTCAACATCAAAGTACATGAAGAAACTTTTGTGCAGAAGAAGAAGAAGAAATCAGAAAATTTCGTAAGGAAAAATTCTGAAGAATAAATGGTATTTATAGGCAAGAGAAACATGTTATGAAAGGTTGCAATCATTTTAGAATTCACATTACCATTAATGAAAGTTTGTAACTTTTCAAACGATCCTGGCTGTTCCTGAAAGTTGCAACCTTTTAGAACAGTCATTTCCAAAAGGTGGGAAACTTAAAGGAAAGATATTAAATAAAACGGATCGCGCGAATCCAAGTCGGGTCGGGTTAATCAACTAAAAAATTGAAACGTTTCGGTTAATCTCAACTAAATAATTGAAAATGTTTATGTTATCAACTAATTAATAAAGTTTTAGCCATTCAATTTGATTTAATTAATTAAATAAATAATTAACTAAATAATTAAAACAAGTTTTGTCGAAAAAATAATCTCTCGATCGATCATCTTCCAAAGTTGTAGCCGTAGTCGAGCGAGCGACGACGGCGCGAGGGGGGTCTCTCTTTCCAACCCTTTTAACAATTAATAGGAGTGTTTTTATATTTACAATCTCCTATTTTTCTTATCACCACCATGAGGGACAAATGTCTTTTCACTAAAGTATAAGAGGACTCTTCAATTTCCAAACTTTTCAAGTTCCTCTCTTTTCATCTTCCCTCTATTTTACATTAATTCTTGCTATATACCCAACATGTGTCTTGGAAATTACACCATTACTTTTCAATGGATAATACTATGGATGGTGCCCTCCATTTTCCATTAATTCTTGCTACATACCCAACAGATGTCTCAAAAATTATACCATTACTTTTCAAGGGATTATACTATAGATGGTGAAAAAATAGAATGATGTAATTTTTCCGAATTAGAATTCTTTGTTTGGATTCTTCTTTTTAAAAAATAATTTGTCATTCTTTGATAGAATAGAATAAGTTCATTTTTAAATAAGGAAGAAATTTCTTTTTTTTTTTAATTTTTAAATAAGAAATATGCATATATATTTTTAATTTTTAATATAAATCACTGAATCTAATTTGAGGTACGTATCTCATCGAGGTGATAAAATTTGATATGTGTAGCTCGCAAAGAATACAAGTGAAAACACACTCTTCTTTTAAATATAAGAAATAAAAAGTTTGGTTTATTTATTTATATATGTAGACAATGAATAGAAATTTTTTTAAAAGAGGGAATAAAAAAACCTTTTTCTGAATTTTTTAGCTAGGAATATTTTGCTAAAAAAAATAAGGATCATTAAACCCAAAAAAGACTACCTACTTACCATGTTAAACATTAATCAGAAAATTGCGTAGTTTGAAACATTACTTATACAAATAATAACCAAAAGGTGTTTTATAGTGATAAAATCATCGGATTATTTTATGGTAATTGCTAGTGAAAAAACTTACAAGATAATAAAATTGCAAGATTACAATTGAAAATAAAATGAAGAAAGTAATCTCTTCAGGCTGAGGCGCGGATATCTCGCTCTCTTTAAGGAGATTCAAGCCCACTGCAGCAAATGTTTTCACCGGTCCAGCAGTAGTCCTCTTTGACTTGTCCCCTCCAGGATACAACAGCCTTCACAAAGTATAACTCAACAACTCTGGACAAGAGTTGAGTTCAAAGCTCCACAAAAAAGAACACCTCCCTTCAACTAATAAGAACTCTCTTTTAGACTAACTCTTTCACTTTTTGTTTTCTCTTATGTTTTGTGTGACTCTAAAACCAAATGAAGACTACCACTATTTATACTACAAGAAGTCTTCCTAGCAATGAATAGGAAGATAATGGAGGTAGTAAATAGTGAAGATAATGGCCTTAGGAGTTTCATAGGTTACAATGGGAGTTACATAGGTTATAATGGGAGTTACATAGGTTACATAGGTTACAATAGGAGTTACATAGGTTACATAGGTTACAAAGAGTAATGGAGGAATTAAGAATGAAATACATTGATGGATAACCAATGCTAATGGATGATGTAGAAGTCATCCATTCCAATGTTCATTCTTATAACTCCAAAATAAAGCAATTTATTATGTTAAATATTAATATTAAAATGCTAATAACCTAACAACCCCCCACTCATTTTAATATTTAGATAAGAGAGTATATCAGCTGAAGGAAGACCTACTATGCATAATGAATGTGTGCTCTGCATTGAACCTCCAAGACTTATGATGTATGCACTTATCACACTCATTTGTTTTAAAACCATTTTCAATCATGCAGGAATCAAACTTTTCATGCCATTGCTTTGGTGCCTGTTTCAAGCCATATAGGGATTTAGTAAGTTTACATACTTTGCTTTCTTGGCCTGCTTCAACAAAACACTCGGGTTGGTCCATATAAATTTCTTCATTTAGGTCTCCATTTAGAAAAGCAGTTTTTACATCCATTTGATGAATTTGCAAATCAAAAATTGCAGCCATAGCAACTAAAAGTCTAATGGATGTAATTCTTGTTACCGGAGAAAAAGTATCAAAAAATTCTATGCCTTCTAGTTGTTTAAAACCTTTTGCAACTAGCCTAGCCTTGTATTTATCAATAGAACCATCCGGTTTCAACTTTTTCCTTAAGACCCATTTGCAACCAATTGTTTTACAACCCGGTGGTAAATCAACTAACTTCCAAGTTTTATTAGAAATTAGAGATTCCATTTCATCATTTACAGCCTCTTTCCAAAAAATAGAATCATGTGAAGATAATGCTTCTTTCAAAGTTAGAGGGTCATTTTCAACATTAAACACATAAAAATCAGGACCAAAATCTTTTTCTACTCTAGCTCTTTTACTTCTTCTTAACTCAAAATCAACAACTTCTTTATTTTTCAAAGTTGAAGTAGAAGAACTAGGTAGTGACAAAATATTTTGTTCAATCCTTTGACCCCCACTATTTTTAGTATCAAAAGGAAATTTATTTTCATGAAAAATAGCATCACCAGATTCTATTACAATATTATCTTCAAGATTAAAAAATCTATAGGCTGTACTATTTGAAGCATAACCAAGAAAAGCACAAGTAGTAACTTTCTTACCCAACTTTGTAATCTTGGGATCCATTAGCCTCACAAAGGCTAGACAACCCCAAACTCTTAGATATCCCAAACTTGGCTTGTAACCTTTCCACAATTCAAAAGGTGTCAATTTAGACTTTTTATGAGGCACACGATTCAACACATAACAAGCAGTTAAGATAGCTTCACCCCAAAAATTTAAAGGTGCATGTGACTCAATAAGCATGGCATTAGTCAATTCAACCAAAGTTCTATTTTTCCTTTCTGCTACTCCATTAGACGAAGGAGAGTAAGGAGGAGTAGTTTCATGAATTATTCCCAATGATCTAACAAAAGAATTAAACTCATTTGATTCATATTCACGGCCTCTATCACTTCTAATTCTTTTTATTTTTCTTCCAAACTGATTTTCAACCTCATTGAGATAAGTTTTGAAATTTTCAAAAGCATCACTTTTATTTTTCATCAAGTAAACATATGTAAACTTAGAAAAATCATCAATGAAAGTGATAAAATATCTATTACCTCCACGAGTTAGAATTCCACCAAGTTCACAAATATCAGTATGAACTAATTCTAACAAATCAGTTTTTCTTTCAACTTGAAAATGAGGCCTTTTAGTGATCTTGGCTTTACTACAAGCCTCACACTTTTCAAAATTCTTTTTAACCATTGGGATTAATCCTAAACTACTCATGATTCCAACATAACGATCATTAATATGACACAAACGAGCATGCCAAAAATTAGTAGAAGAAAGCATATAAACAGAAGTAGAAGTTTTATTCATTTCAACATTCAACTTAAACATCCCATCACATGCATACCCCTTCCCCACAAAAATACCTTTCTTCACTATTACATATTGATCAGATTCAATAATCTGTTTAAAGCCTGCTTTATTAAGAAGAAAACTAGACATCAAATTTTTTCTCATAGAAGGAGTATAAAGTACATCTTTCAATGTTAATATCCTTCCAGAAGTAAAACACAATTCAACATCTCCCTTTCCAAGCACTTGAGTAGTGTGAGCATCACCAAGCATGATGGTTTTGGGCTCCTCAAAATGAGTATATTTTTTAAACCAGTCTTTGTCATAACAGACATGACGGTTTGCACCAGAATCAGCCCACCATCCATCAACATTCTCAACCATGTTTATGTCGGTAATCACCGCCACAAAAGGTTCTTCGGTAACGTTTGCCTGAGGGTTAGGACCACGTTTCCGGAATCTGCAAAATCGAGCAATATGCCCACTCTTGCCACAAACAAAGCATGGTCCCTTTTCTTGAACTTGTTGATTTTGTGCTTGGTGATTTTCACCATTATTTTTCTTGGGAGGTCTACCATTATTTTTCTTGAATTTTTTCTTCTTAGGCTTTAAAGAAGTATTTTTGTGAGTTTCAGGAGTAGCATTATTCGAAGTAATTAAATTTACCTTCGATGTGATGTTGTTCTCTTCTGTTTGTAAAAGTGCATCTTGGCCTCTTGCTTCTTCTTCCATGCGGATTTTCATTATCAAGCTTTCAAGAGAGGTTTCCTTCTGTTTGTGGCGCATAGTTTTTTGAAATTCCTTCCAAGTAGGTGGAAGTTTATCCACTATGCGACAAACAATAAGGTTATCTCCAATTTTAACCTCTTCGGACCTAAGCTCTCCAACAATCATGATGAAGTCTTGAGCTTGATCTACCACTGATTTGTTGTCCACCATTTGGAAACGAAAAAATCTACTAGCTGCATATTTTTTCGCTCCAGCCTCTTCGGTATCATACTTACTCTGCAATGCCTTCCAAATTTTCTTTGCACTAGAGTAAGTTCTATCATAATAATCATAAAAATTATCAGATAGACAATTAAGAAGATAATACCGACACTTATAGGAATCACCATCGTACTTTTCTACTTTATCTAGATGAGAAATAGTTTCATCATCATTCGNTAGTAAATAGTGAAGATAATGGTCTTAGGAGTTTCATAGGTTACAATGGGAGTTACATAGGTTATAATGGGAGTTACATAGGTTACATAGGTTACAATAGGAGTTACACAGGTTACATAGGTTACAAAGAGTAATGGAGGAATTAAGAATGAAATACATTGATGGATAACCAATGCTAATGGATGATGTAGAAGTCATCCATTCCAATATTCATTCTTATAACTCCAAAATAAAGCAATTTAATATGTTAAATATTAATATTAAAATGTTAATAACCTAACAGTAATGAATTCAAATAACAAAAAAGGAAATAAAAAATTACTACTTACTTTCAAATAGGTTTGAACAGATCTCATAATATTAATTGGGTTACCTACATCACTATAACATATTCAATATT
Organism: Solanum pennellii; assembly: GCF_001406875.1. Taxonomy (NCBI): domain Eukaryota; kingdom Viridiplantae; phylum Streptophyta; class Magnoliopsida; order Solanales; family Solanaceae; genus Solanum; species Solanum pennellii. The sequence goes on from NC_028645.1 coordinate 76,802,944, forward strand.
TTTCCTAATTAGATTTTTATTTTTGGATTATTTTTTTTAAAAAAAATATTGTGTGCCATTATTTGATAGAATATCTCTTAGCAAGTTCGTTTGTAAAAATGATCTTTAACTTATGAAGTAAAAAATATTTTTTTCTAAAAAATAAATTTCTATCTACTTTATATTGTTCAATAAGGAATACACATATATGTTTATCCCAATAAAAACTACCTACTTACCATGTAAAACATAAATAAAAAAATTGTGTGTAGTTTGAAAAATCCTAAATAAACTTTATTAAGAAAAAGAATAATACATAAAATAAAATTTTCTTTTTTAATATGTGGATTTAAAAAGTATGTTGACTATTGACTACAATGTTAATTTAATAATGACAATTATTTAATTATGACGATTATTTAATTGAGAATATGGTCCTGTATATAATAGGTATATGTGACGCATGCTATTTATATTTATGGTAAATAAACTAATTTAGTAAGCACAAAAGAAGAAAAGAATCGTTTACAAGTGTTCAATTTTCTAATCCTTCCGTTTTAAAAATGATGATAAAAAAAAAAAGTTTAGTAGTTAGTAACTACTCTTATTTCACATATGATAAAAAAAAAAAGTTTAGTAGTTAGTAACTACTCTTGAGAGCAAGATTAAATAATATAGATTAACGAAAAATTTAGTTCTCAAAAGAAAACGATCAAAAAGTTAAAACTTCTTAAGAAAATGTGGAATGGTACCTTAAAGGACTTGGACATTGAAATCAACCTTTTCGCCTAATTCAACCCGTTTGTTATTTCCGACTTTGTAATTTGAAATAATATTTTTAAAAAAATACCATCTCATCTTACTATATTAGTAGCTCAATTTTGAGTTCATTTCTAATCCACTTTGAGAAAATAATGTTTGATTCTACTTCATAATAGGGTTTAGATGGAAAAATATAGTACACGCGTATTATGCAGATCGACAAAGAGCTACACCTGCTAAAATATTACAATATATATGTTTTATGAAAAGAAAAGGTCATACAATTAAACTTGCTTTTCATACAAATTTGTTATGTTGTGTTCGTCCTTCTACAACTGTCCCTTCTAAATAAGAGGATATATATATATATAAAAGAAATCGTAAATTTGTTATAGGTTGGCCGCTTGTTAACATATTCGAAATCTTGGTTAAAGTTATTGAATTGCTATCAAACCCATACAATAAATTTTGTCTCCGCCCTTGCAAAAAAATGCTGAAAATTAATTGCAAGTCCTAATAGTTTGTGGACGAAAAACTCACATTTGTATATCCCATGATTATGCTAAATCAATCTTAAGAATCGAAGTAAATACTCTCTTGTCATATACGTTCCAAAAAAAAAAAACTAGATATATGTTATTTTTTTATTTGAATGAAAACTTCTATAATTATTTTTTTTATTATACATATACAATAAAAACCCAAAATGTGCTTTATAAGATATGTGTGTGGGGTTTATGTGGTTAAGTTTCTAAGCAATGAAGAATGTTTGAAGCAATGTTGATGGAAGATCCAACATTCTAAAAAACAAAGATTTGATTTCTTCAATTGGATCTTCTATTCTCATTGCTTGAAGCTTTCTTCAAAGGTTTGGAACTTCAGTATTGGGTTGAGTATTCACTCCAACCATAGCTAAACTTTAATTCGAGATTTTAAAAAAATATGATGTTGAATCTCAATATCAAGGGTGTATTTATAGCGATAAAATCATCGGATTATTCCATGGTAATGAATTCAAATAACAAAAAAGGGAAAAAAAATTACTACTTACTTTCAAATAGGTTTGAACAAATCTCATAATGTTAATTGGGTTACCTACATCACTATAACATATTCAATATTATTCCTAATTAGAATTTTATATTTGGATTATTTTTTTTATAAAAAAAAAGAAGAAGAAGAAGATATTGTGTGTCATTATTTGATATAATATCTCTTAGTAAGTTCATTTGTAAAATGATAGTAACTTATGATGTAAAAATATATTTTTTTCCTGAGAAATAAACTTCTATCTTTTTTTTAATTGTTCAATGAGGAATATACATATATGTTTATCCCAAGAAAAACTACCTACTTACCATGTTAAATATAAAAAAAAAATTGCTTAGTTTGAAAAATCCTAAATGAACTTTATTAAGAAAAGAAATAATACATAAAATAAAATTTTCTTTTTAATAGAAAAAAGATCACTGAATCTGAATAGGATGCTATGGAGTTACGAAGATGAAGAAAAAATTAACAACTTCCTTTAACAAACGTTTAATTTATTATTAGTTCTACGATGATGGCACGGAGTTTGTAACACAGTACATTAAAAATGATTATCAGCGACAATTAACATTTTTTGTATATGTCTCAAAAGCTTTTAGTAACATTGATTAATGACATTTAGCAAATGCCGATAAAGATTTTTGCACTGTTTATTTATATTAATATTTATTATCGCTAAAAGTTATTCTTATTATTGTTCAAACTTGGTGAGGTTTTTAAGGATTGTATACATAGTAAATCGTGATTTTTACTTCATGAAGTAAGAAGGTAATACAACTCTTGAAATCAGGTTATAGAAAATAGAAATCGTTAGTGCACATTCTTAAAAGATTCCTAATGTCTACATAGTCTAAATCATGCACCATACAGCAGCCAAACAAATAAGTATAAAAACTATTCTATATAATTATCAAAGGCATATTTTATATGCCAATATGTAGAAACTAAAATCGTTTTCAAGTAACCAACTGTAGGAATAGATTAGATTTCACATAAATAGCTACTTCAGGTATGAGATCAACGAAAGAAACATAATCAAATACCTTCAACAGAAGATGTCAATGTAACTAATCGTCTGCACGAATGTAAAAACGCTGTAACACCAGTTTAAACCAACACTAGTCAGCTGTAGGAATGTTAATGTAAATCTAAATGTTACGCGATAATAAATAGACTGCAGTAACTCAACCAGTCATCGGATCTATTGTGACCAAACTGGTGGTGTTAACAGGGTTACTTTTTCTCTGATTGATTCTTAGAAGCTTATAATATAATGATACGGTTAGTGCTGTTAGTATTCCCTCAGTCTAACCACAACAAACCGGAATTTCTTACTTATCGGAAACTAAAACTGCATCAGGAAACCCTGGAGAACCAGTACTGCTGTCAAAGACTGTTGTTGTGGTGCACCCATTTGCCTGGGTAGTTGCCTCACCACTGCTGCTGTTTGGAGCACTACCTTGTATGCCTATCACCAGTCTCGTTACCATCAGAATCAGTGGAAGGACCTTCATTTTCTGTGTAGATACTGCAACCATTCCCCTGATTATTGTTTTGAGAAGCATGACCCTGAGATGTACTAGTTGATGACAAAATAACACCACGAGTGGATGAAGCACCCAACGAACTAGAAGCGCCATAACTTGCATTTAAATTATAGAAATCACCATGCCCAAGATTCTGGCTGCTCCACTGGTTTCTTGTGGCACCAGGCAAGCTGTTACCATAAACAATGCTGGCCAAAGATGGATTCATATATACTCCAGCTGCCCCACCGTAGAAAGTATAAGGATCATAACCATAACCATAACCATAATTCAGAGCTCCATAGCTGTTATAGGGAGTGTAACCACAAAAAGCAGGCTGTGGAAACCTAATGGGATCAGAAGAACCATAACCCGGGTAACCTCCACCATAATTATTGCCTGCGGGATTTGCTTCTTTTGGCAGGGCACGTTTTACCTCCACTATCCTATTTTTCAGTTCATGAAAGGTTTTATGAAGAACTCTATCAACAGCATCTTCTGAGTAAAAGGTGATGAAACCAAATCCTCGCGGGCGACCAGTGTTTGGGTCAAACATAATTACTTTATCTGTCACATTACCATAATCTTGGAAGTACTGGCAAAACTCTTCTTCAGTAAGGGATGAAGGTAGCCCACCCACAAATATTTTTCTCGTTCTGTTGTTGAGATTGCGCATTACCAGTCTTGTATCTTCACTGGCATGAGGAAGTCGCGATCTCAAACTCTGCTGTTGTGCTCTTGGTAAAGCCCTCTTAGCTTCAACCTGAATGGAAAAACTTGAGTCTAAAGTGAAAATAGATAGACAAGTAAACAGGCATTTCATCAGCAAGAAATTCCAATGTGGTTTAGCTGAAGCCAAGCTACAACCTCACAGCCGCCAAGCGGGATTTTCATCAACTTTAAACACTGCTAAGAACTTTCAGAATATGTGACTCAAGCATATCCACTAGAATATCATGTCTTTGAATGATTTCGGGCTCAGATAAACATATCCGATAAAGAACAAGAAAATCTAACAGATTACTCCTTTCACTTTGCATAGAGTTGACAACGTAGGCGCAAGTGGGATGTCATCATGTAAACAAATAACAAAAAGTCATCTAATCAGTGCTCCCCAAAAGAGTGAACATCACATCATCAGAAGTTGGGTCCTTTCTTTGAATGAATATTTTACAAAAAATGGGAAGTACAAAAAACAGAATCCTTCATTATCTAAGGAAATTTGTCTTCACTGCCCTGCAAAAGCAAAACTAAACAAATAATACCCTACCCTTACCCTTGCCTTCATAAATATGATGGTTTTCACAAAAGCATTGCACAGCTTTTAATCAAACAACCTAAAAGATAAGTTACAAGTGAAAGGAGTGCACATCATTAATCATACCCACCATTTGAGAAAACTAACTGAAAAATTGGTTCAAATTTAGAGACAATGTGGTATAATACACACGTTATATAAACACTTGGAGACGAAATTGAAGTCACAGCAAACGCCTAGACACAACACATCCTGATGCAACTAATGACAAAATTCCAAACTGCCTTACGGGAAAACCTTAACTTTGAAAGCATTCAAACATAAATCAGTTGAAAAAAAAACTCACTTGAGATCAATTTTAAAAGGCATAATACATAAATGTGTTCTTTAACTTGGTTTCAACGAACATCTATTCCCTCTAAGTTCGAGTCTCCACAAGCAAGCACTTAAACTTATATAAACATATTCATCCTACATTTTAATTTTGCGTCATACGTGGCGTCCCACGGGTAGCATGTCAGGTAGGACACGTGCATTTATTTTTCAATTTTATAGAAGTTTAAGCGTGCACATTCAAAATTGAAGGGCTAAAGCCAAGATAAAGGGCGAATTTATGTATTATGTCATCTTAAAAAGTAAAAAATGGTAGGACTGAGAGTGTGTTTGGATTGGCTTTTTAAAAGTAGTATATAAGCTTAAGCAAAAAGTCATTTTTTTTAATGTCTTTTTCAAACACCACAAAAAAAAAACACTTCCAATAAGTATCCAAACAAGATTGATGAAATAAACCAACACCCACATGAAATTAGCAATAGACAGATTGAAGACGACAAATTTTGTGGCTAAACATCAAAATTCATATGGATGATCATGAAATTGGTAATGTTACTTACCGGACGGCCATCAATAGTGTGCTTCTCCTGAAGAATGGCATCAATAACAGAAGGATCGGAGAAGACAACAAACGCAAATCCTCTCGATAAGCCAGTAACCCTGTCACGCATGATTATGGCATGGGTAACTTGTCCATAATGGGTAAAATAGTCTCTTAGCTTATCTTCCTTAATATCCCATCCTAATCCACCAACAAATAGCTTTCCTTCATCGGAATCCATCTTCTTCAAATTCTGAAAAACAACAACAACAACAAAAAGAAGAAGAAAAAAATCTGTCTTCTGCTGTGTAATGTTACAGTTTACGTATGTATTTTCTGTGGGTAAACAAAGCTTTTGTGGAATTCATGGCTAGGGTTTGGGAAAATGAAGATCAAAAAAATCAAATTGAACAATTCTTTTCCAGATTTAGGGCAGATTTGGGAATCACACTTCAAAATCGTATTCTAACTGAAACTGCAATACTTTTTTGTGTGTTAAATGGTTAAATAAATACATTACTAACCTAACTAATTCTATTTTATTTTATTTTTCTTTTACGAATATATTTGTTTCTTTTTTTATAGTATGGTGTCACATGTTAACGACACGTTAGATACTGATTTATGATACGTTTTAATTGAGCATTTGAACATGTGAAAAGTGTTTCAATTAGACATATAAATTTATGTATGTGTTTGTTAGGTAGCTGAGTTAACTATACATAGATATTTTATCTCTTTAATCATATGATATGGTCTTAGAAAGTCCTAAAAATTTGTGAGTATTTCCTAATTGAAGTTAATATATATATAATTAAAGAAGAGGAAGGCTCTTTCTTTCGTATTTCATTTGTCATCAAGCTTATTGCTAGTCTATCGACTAGAGTCAAGCTTTGACTGTTATTAGATTTAATGTGGTTAATTCAAGATGGTTGTTACAAGAAATATAATCAGGCTTTTTATAGTTTGATTAATTATGATTCGTAGTTATATGTTAGATTGAGAAAATAGGCTAGCGAGATTAGGAGAGGAAGAAAAGAAGTGAGCAAAATGTAAAGTGAGATATAATTGATTAGTATATCCAATCGATAATTGTATTACAAATAAAATTGATACAAATTAAATTATTTGTATAAACATCTAGCTATTGGAAGGAGGACGAACAACGAGATTGGGAGAGAAAAAAAAAGGCGAGCGAGATTTGAAAGAGAGATTAGAGAGAGACTCAAGTGACTTGTATATCTCATCGATAATTGACTATATGTCCGATAATAGTTTCACAAATACAATTAATTTTTATTGATGGATACAATTATATCAAAGACTATATTCGATTCACATTGCAAATCAACTGCATCAGGTATATCAACAAATATAATTTGTATCAAAAAATATAATTGTATCATTGTTGTGCTTCGTAACAAATCGTATTTGCATTCATGTGTTGCCTTGTGTATTATATATTGTGTTACCATGTATGTTTGTGTGACCATTTGTTTTTATAAGTGATTATTAATTGATTTTTTTCCATTTGTATTATTGATTGTTACTGCTATGTTGATATTTTGATGAGTTAACAACTTCGAGATGATGAAACTCCAGTTACCCCAAGAATTCTTGTTGATAGGGAGAACTGGTGAATATGTTTGTCATCATCAAAAAGAGGGAAATTGTTATTTGTAGTTTTGATGATTTGACATACTCAGAGATCTTATGAAGGAACCTGGTTCTTGGCTCAATATACTTTTTGGCTGCCAACTGGAGAAAGTACAAAAAGTTGGTGCACAGTCTCCAACAGTGGCAGAAGTGGCAGACGCGCCAGAATCCTCAGCCAATGGGATTGTTTTACGTTTTGTGACCTTTCTACATAAACAAAACATCCCCATATTCACAATTAGTTTTTGCAACTTGGAAAAGCACATTCAAGAACTCTTGCAAAGGCCTAGAAAATCAAGGAGAAGAAATATTCAACAACAACAAAAGCTCAAGTGAACATTGTGTAGTTGTTTGGAAATACTTTCTTTCGATCTTACATTGTGAACTGATCCTAAAACTATAAAGGAATCAGTGTGGTTTGATCTGAAATTCTAAGTTAGTTGAACTAATTTAGTGGGCAACCTTTGTGTTGCTTAGAAAATTCTAAATCATTAGTAGGTTAGTGGTTTAGTGGGCAGTCTGTGAGATTGATTAGAAAATTCTAAGTTGTCTAGAGTGATAGCTTAGTGGGTAGAGTAACATCTACTTAGGCTCATCAAGCAATAGAGTTATTGCTTGTTGGTGAGATTAAAAACTTTTTCTCACATTTTGTGTAACCGATTTCCTTTTGCTTGTAAAGATTAGTGAAACAGTTGTGAAAATCCTACGAGACAGGTCGTGGTTTTACTCCCTTGAGCAAGGAGGTTTCCACGTAAAACTCCTCCGTTGTTAAACTGCATTTACTTTCTGCTATATCCTTATTTGTGTGTCAAGGGACCTGGTCCATTGACTGATAGTACACGCACAGATTCTAACAAGTGGTACCAGAGCGGGTACTCTCTATCTGGTTAATACCAAGAGAGTGATTCTTGTTCTAGAATGGCTGCTGCACTCAATTTGGAAGAGGGTCAGTCTTCGATTCGACCTCCTCGTTTCAATGGCCACTTCTATAGCTGGTGAAAAGTTAGAATGCACGACTTTCTTATGGCTGAAGACACTGAACTATGGGACATTGTCTTGGGTGGACCCTTCATTCCCATGATGGAAGAGAAAGATGGTGAAATCACTAGGCTTGTTCCAAAGCCTAGACGCAAATATGATGAAGCTGATAGGAAGAAGATTGAAAAGGGATACAAAGCAAAGAAACTTTTTGTCTGTGGTATAGGACCTGATGAGTTTAATCGTGTCTCAGCTTGTGAATCTGCAAAGAAGATCTGGGATTGCTTAAAAATAGCCCATGAAGGAACTGAACAAGTAAAAGAGTCAAAGATTGATATGCTTACCTCTCAGTATGAAATTTCAAAATGAGAGAAGGTGAAACTATTCATGAGATGTTCACAAAATTGTCAACAATCACAAATGAGTTGAGAAGTCTTGGAGAACCTATCAGTATGAGCAAGCAGGTCAGGAAAGTGCTTCGAATTCTTCCCAAGTCTTGGAAAAGTAAGGTAGATGCCATCACTGAAGCTAAGGATTTGAAAGTGTTAACAATGGATGCTCTCATTGGAAATCTAAAGAACCATGAGATGAACCGAAGTTATGATCAGTCAAAGAAGGAAGTCAAGAAAGATAAGTCCTTGATGCTAAAATACAGATCTGAAGAGGACTCCAATGATGATGATGATATGGCCTATCTTATCAAGAGGTTTCAAAAGATTGTGAGGAAAAACAAAGGTTTTAGAAAGGGAGCAAATGTTCCACGAACTGCCACTCAAAATGATACATGTCACAAGTGTTGAAAGGCTGGACATTTTATAAGAGAGTGTCCCTTACTCAAAGCTGAAAACAAAGAATATCAAAGACCAAGAGGTGATAAAGAAAAGCGCAGAGACATGGTACTTGATAAAAATGATCGGAAAGTTGCTACTGGCTAAGTGGTAAAGAAAGCCCTTGCTGCATGGGGTGATTCTTCGAGTGATTCAGAAGACCCTGATGAACCAAATGATGTGTCAATGGTGGTGGTTCATAAGGATGAAACCAATTCAATGAGATGTTTGCTTTCATGGCTCATTCAGAGAATGAAGATGAGGATAAGGTAACTCTTCTTGATTTGAAACATGATCTGAATATCTATTCTCTTAAAAAATTGAGAACATTAGCAAATGTTATGATTGATTCAGTGATTGAGTTAACTTCTGAAAGAGATACCATGAATGTTGAGTTTGAAAGTTTAAATGAAAACAGAGATAAAATGGGTGAGAAAATGTTGAAAATTGAAGGCAAAATGATTGTTCTAGAATCTAAAAAACTAGAACTCAAAAACCAATTGTATCTGATGACGAAGAAGTCTGAAAAACTGAAAGGAAAGTCTACTAGTTTACATGTTAAGCTGGAGGAAAAACTGAAAAACACTGAGACTAACCTTGTCTTAGCCTTGGAAAAGAACAAAAGCTTAGAGAGAGATATTGTTAAACTTAAGGATGACCTTGCAAATTCTCTTAAATGGACAAAATCTTTTAAGCTGCTTTCAAATGTGACAAATCAAAGCAACTACAACAAAAGGGGTTTAGGAAGCTTGAATATTACTCCTCTTTCAATCCTCACAGCAAATATGTTTTTATGTCAGATAATTTGTTGTGTCTTCACTGTGGTAGAAATGAACATTTAAAAAAGGAATGTACACCCTGGAGAGAGTCACATGAAAGATTCTCAAATTATACAGAAAAGAAAAGGATTTCAAAAGGGGACTTGGTCCTGTCCAAAAGCCCTTGATCAAAAAGAGTCTAAAATTACCTTACTGGGCAAGAAACACTTTGATTACTCCTTTATCTGCCTTTTGGGAACTCAAATTGAAATGGGTTCCCAATTCTAATAAGTGATTCTTGCTGCAGGTGAGTGAGAGGAGGAACAGTCAATGTCGGTAAATGGATAGTGGATGCTCCAAACATATGACTGGGTATACAAAAAACTTCCTCTTGCTCAAGGCACTTCAAGGTGGAGGTGTCTCTTTTGGTGATGGAAAGAAGGGATATATTTTAGGTGTTGGTAAAGTGGGAAAATCTCTTGAAGAATCCATTGACAATGTGTACCATGTCAGTGGGCTGAAGTACAGTCTTTTGAGTGTTTCTCAAATTTGTGACAAAGGGAATGAAGTAATGTTTACATCTGAGGAGTGTACTGTAGTCAATCTCACTACAAAGAAAGTGATTCTCACAGCTCAAAGATGTAAAAACATATGTGTGGCAAACTTAGAAACATCTCATGGAGATGATCTGATATGTCTAAGTGCTCAAAATAAAAATGTTGATCTGTGGCATCGGAGACTAGGTCATGTGAGCTCATCTCTATTGAATAAGCTGATATCTAAGCACCTGGTACTAGGTCTGCCAAAGCTGAAATTTTGTGAAAGTAAAATCTGTGAAGCATGTGTCGAAGGAAACATGCAAGTAACTCAGGTGGTGTAACTCAGGTGCAGGTACCAGTGTAACTCAAGGACCTTGTAAAGGTACTTGGTCCATAGTGTAGGAAACTAAGGAGTGTGTCTACTCGACAGGGGGAAGAAATGCAGGCATTGGTGTATGGTTTGACATCATCAAAAAGGGGAAAATGTTATTTGGAGTTTTGATGATTTGACAAACTGAAAGACCTTGTGAAGAGACCTGATTCATTGTGCAAATATACATGCAACTGCCAGGTGTTTTTCGACAGAGGGAAGAAAACATGGAAGAATATGTAGGCACTGGTGTACAAAATGGTGTTAAGGTAAGGTATGAGATAAATGGTGTTATCACTGCTGGAAGAAGACATGGGTCATACCGAAAGGAGGAATCAATGCTAGCTACCTGAAGAGGACCTGGTCCTGCCGACAGGGGGAAGAAGTTGAACAAGTTTGTCATCATCAAAAAGGGGGAAAATACTATGTTCATATTTTAATGAGTTGACAACTTCGAGATGATAGAACTCCAGTTACCCCAAGGGGGAACTGGTGAATATGTTTGTCATCATCAAAAGGGGGAAAATGTTATTTGTAGTTTTGATGATTTGACATACTCAGGGATCTTATGAAGGAACCTGGTTCTTGGCTCAATATACTTTTTGGCTGCCAGCTGGAGAAAGTACAAAAAGTTGGTGCACAATCTCCAACAGTGGCAGAAGTGGCAGACGCGCCAGAATCCTCAGCCAATGGGATTGTTTTACGTTTTGTGACCTTTCTACATAAACAAAACATCCTCATATTCACAATTAGTTTTTGCAACTTGAAAAAGCACATTCAAGAACTCTTGCAAAGGCCTAGAAAATCAAGGAGAAGAAATATTCAACAACAACAGAAGCTAAAGTGAACATTGTGTAGTTGTTTGGAAATACTTTCTTTCGATCTTACATTGTAAACTGATCCTAAAACTATAAAGGAATCAGTGTGGTTTGATCTGAAATTCTAAGTTAGTTGGTTGAACTAATTTAGTGGGAAACCTTTGTGTTGCTTAAAAAATTCTAAATCATTAGTAGGTTAGTGGTTTAGTGGGCAGTCTGTGAGATTGATTAGAAAATTCTAAGTTGTCTAGAGTGATAGCTTAGTGGGTAGAGTAACATCTACTTAGGCTCATCAAGCAATAGAGTTATTGCTTGTTCGTGAGATTAAAAACTTTTTCTCACATTTTGTGTAACCGATTTCCTTTTGCTTGTGAAGATTAGTTAAACGGTTGTGAAAATTCTGTGAGACAGGTCGTGGCTTTACTCCCTTGAGCAAGGAGGTTTCCACGTAAAACTCCTATGTTGTTAAACTGGACTTACTTTTTGCTATATCCTTATTTGTGTGTCAAAGGACCTGGTACATTGACTGATAGTGGACGCGAGATTCTAACAGTTATCAATTGTATTGTATCATAGAGAGAGAGGTGGGTCAGAGTGACTAGCGAAAGTCCAGAGAGAGGAGAGAGACATTTGCCATAAAATTTTAGTTATAGCTATAAATCGTAATTCTTTTAAATTATAGTTATACATAATAAATATATATCACATTATACCTTGCTGTATAGCTTTTTCTTAATTTAATATTTAATATTTTCTTAATTTAAGATTTAATAGGCTCTTGAGAATTTGTGCAAAAAATTCTCAAAACATAAATTAAAAGTGTTCAATTGCAATACTTTATCGTACGTACATATGTTCAATTAGAACAGACAATATATAGTTAAAGTATCAAAATGAAATTTGGAGAAATGGTCAAAAGCCCCCCCCCCCCCC
>NC_028645.1:76815331-76907400 GCF_001406875.1 Solanum pennellii
AAACCCCCCCCCCCCCCCAATATATAGTCGGATTCTCAACTACACGCTCATATTTTACGGGGGTCCTATCACCCCCATGAATTTTATAAAACTGAAATTACCTCCCTGAATGCTTAGCTGACAAAGTGAGTGTATCTCACTCTCTTTTAGAGAGTGAGCAAAAAAATTTAACATTAAAACTTTATTTTTAATATCTATTTTTAAGAATATATGTTTTTTTTAAAATTTCTTTATTGTCTTCTTCTCCATAGCAATAAAGATCAAATTCATCCACCATTCACCATCTCTAAACCACCATCTTCACCGGATTCACCATGGTTGATTTCACACAAGCTTTTAAAATCTCATGTAAGAAAACTTTATAAACCATTCAAATCAATTAAAAGTAAAATGAGATCTATTTATATCACCTAAAAATAAGATTTGGTTCATATTTGGGGAAAAAATCAATTTAGGTTTACATCAAACCCAATTGAACTCTCAAATAAGATTTCTTTTTATTTTATAGATTCTTTAATTATCAATCTCAAATCTCAAGCAACAAATTAGAAATTTCTTCCTCATTTTTTCGAAGAGGATCTGCACTTGTTCTTCCTCTCTATTTCACTACCCTCACTTTTTTTAGTTTTCTTCTCTCCACTGCTACCAGTGAAAAGCTATCATTGTTGCTTCCTCCGACGAAACGTCATCATTGTGGCTGCCTCCGACGAAAAGCCACCATTGTCACCGCCTCCGACGAAACGCCACTGTTGCCTCCAGTACGCCACCATTGTCGTCGCTTCCGGCGAAACTCAAAATACCAGCAAAAACCCTCTCACACCTCCTCTCATCTCTCTCTTGTTCCTCATAATCCAATTTTGGTGGACTTTGGTGTTTAAAGTAATGTGAAGTTACTTTAGAAATTTGAAGGAATTGGGAAAGAAATTGTTTTAGAATTTGAAGAAATTGGAAGAGTATAGGAAAAAGAGAAAGGAATTATAAGAAAATTGAAAAAAAAAATTAATTAAATTTCTACGTGTCGAACGCGTGAAATTCACAAATCAATATAGATGTGGTTGTGACCTTTCAAGGGTGTAACTATTTCAGTTTTAGACAGTTCAGAGGGGTGATAGGACTCCCGTAAAGTTAAGGTGTGTAGTTGGAAATCCGGTTATAGATTTTGGGGGGGGGCTTTTAGCCATTTTCTCATGAAATTTGCTAGAAAGTTTAAGAGAATAACTATGTAATAAGTCCCGTAAAAACCTTGCCTTGTATTTTTGGATAAAATTTTGTTGAAATTACTCTTGCCAATCTCAAATATTATTTTTTTAGAAAAAAAAGAATAATAATAAAATAGGAGAAGGGGAAACGGGAGAAATGTATAAAAACTTAAAGAGTACTAAAATCTAAGTCACGATTACTTGTCATTTTTTGTTGATTCCCTATAGAAAAATCAATTACTTATATGGAAGATGAGAAGTTCACACAAAAATATAGAAGAAGACATTAGAATCAAACTCTCGATCCCATTATGAATTGAAATCCTTGAATTCTTCCATCAATCTTTGTTCCTTGCTTTTACCGTGGTAATTGGACAAGTTGACTTAAATTTGTGCGGATCATAATGAGTTAAGATAACAATCTGGTCAAGACCTAACTCATTCTAAATTTTGATATTTTTCCATGTATAATATGTTAGTATGATAAAATATAGACTTTTTTATAATTGTCAACGTCATAACGTCCTGAGTAAATATTAGTCAAAGTTGTAACAAACTATAATTACCAACTTATCATACCTTAGAATACTGAAACCGAACTTCAGTATACCAAACCATACCGAGTTAAATTGATATGGTAATGATATAATATTTTTATAAATAAATATCGAAATTACAGTATCTAAAGTTTCAAATACCGTATCATACCATACTATGTCCACCCCTAACTATAGTTATCTCTGCCTTCTCAAGATGGGATAAGGTTGCATATTCATTATCCTTCCAAATCACGCTTGTAAAATTATATTGAATATGTTATTATTGAGATATGATAGGTCGGTGGATGGAGGGAATTAAATAATTTTAAATTGGGTAACTACGGCCAATAGGATTCATACAAAAACATCTTCAATAGAAAAATAGAAATAAATTTTTTTGAAAATTCTAATATAACATCCAAATCGACGTACTCTTTGCTAATACAGTATTAGCTTCCATGATGGAGATTTATTTTTAATTGACATTTATCCAACTTGATACTGTATATTAAGAAAAACATGCCCTCTTAATTGCACGAATAATAGTGAAAAAATTTGAAGATGTATTTTATAATACAAAATCTGAAAAAATTTGAAAATCCTTATAAAATTTGGAGAATAAAAGTATTAAAGGGAGCCTAATTTTAAGGGAAGTGGGTGGCAACTATTACTTTTTCTATATTAAAATGTTTGGAAAATTAAATGAGTTTTTGACTAACATTTAATATTGTATTTATTTGCCATTTGATACAAGGAAAATTGTAATTTATAACATAAATTTACTCTTTAATTATAAAATTATCAACCACATTAATTTTCAATAAAGGAGTTTCAAACTTGAGGAAATTGAAAATAATAAACAAATCAAAATGGTTTTCCAGATATGCGGCCACATCACATAAAGAATTAAAATAGGCTAATTAAAATACTAAATCCAAGTATGAACTATTTTTCTTTAAAAAAATAAATAAATTATAGTGAATTGGTCCTCCAAAGATAAAGCTAGAAATTTGAATAAGCTTTAATCCATTAAATATTTTTACTAGAATAATATATTTATGTTAAAAACCTACTTACAGCATTTAAAGCATTATTCTTAAATATATCAAAATAAACTTATCTATGATAATAATAATAAATAACATATTTAAAATAATTACACAAAATAAGATTTGAAAAGATAAAATATACGCAAACCTCACTACAAGCAATATTTCAAACCAAACAACACATCTTAAAAAATGAACTTTATTTCATTATCCAAATAGCATTTTCAAAATTAAATATGACAATAATGGCAGGTTTTTGTTCTGTTAAAATAACTATCACAATTATATAATCAAGAATTTAAACTCAAAAAAGCAAAAACCCCACCATTATAATAATAATTTTATTTATTAATTAAGAATAAAAAGGCAAAATAAACAGCTATGATAAGTAACGGTCACATTTGCCTCTTCTTTCAAAGTAAAATAAACCCCTGTTTGCCACTCTGTCTTGAGCCCCTTACCAATTTTCTTGACCGTTTCAATCCAAACGCTCCTCCTCTGTAATCATGAGGGTTCTCGGTTGATTTCTTGCTCCACCATTCTTGGCTGGAAGAGAAACACAATCCCCCACTCACCCCACTCTGAAAACCAAGATTTGAATCGTTTTTTTTTCTGTGTAGATGGGTTGTTTTCTTGGGTGTTTTGGTGGTGATAAGGAAAAGAAATGCCGGAAAAACAGGAAAAAGGTCATCCCTCGAGACCAAGTAAGTGTTTCTGAATAACCCCTTTTTCTTCTTTATGTTCACTCCTTTGTTGTTGTTACCCTGTTCCCAAGTTCTGTTTTTGAAATTCTTGGGAAGGGGGTTGTTGAATTTGTATCTATTTTGAGCAAAGATTTCAGCTTTTTATCATGGTTGGGATTTGGTTTAATTTAACTGGTGTTAGGGTTAATTTAGTTGATGGTGATGGGAATTTGACGGAGGGTCTTCCGTAAATAGTCTCTCTATCTTGCACGTGGTAGTGGTAAGGTTCTCATACGCTCCATCCTCCCAAGACCTCACTTGTAGATTTCAGTGGGTATGTTATTGTTGAGTGTACCATTTATTCCTGTTCCCAAGTTCTATTTTTGAAAGAAGTATTTGAGCAAGATTCCAGCTTTTATAATGATTGGGAGTTGGTTTAACTGTGGTTAGGGTTAATTAGTTGATTATAATGAGAATTTCTTGATTAGTTGATGATGATGGGATTTTGGCTTCGGGACTTTCGAAAACAGTTTTTCTATCTCCATGAGGCAGTGGTGTAATGTCTGGGTATACACTACCTTTCCCAGACCCTACTTGTGGGATTCGACTGGGTCTGTTGTTGCTGTTGAGTGTATCATTTGTTATTCCTGTTCCCAAGTTGTTATTCCTTAGTAGTTACCCTTTTCCCAAGTTCTATTTTTGAAATTATTGGTAAGGGGATTGTTGAACTTGTCTTGTATTTGAGCAAGATTCCAGCTTTTATCATGATTGGGAGTTGGTTTAACCAAGGTTAGGGCTAATTTAGTTGATGATGATGGAAATTTCTTAATTAGTTGGTGATGATGAGAATTTTGACCGAGGGTGTTTCGGAAGCAGTCTCTCCATCTTCATAAAGTAGTGGTAGGGTCCTCTCCAAACCCAACTTGTGGAATTTCACTGGATATGTTGTTGTTGTTGTTGTGGAGTGTACCATTTTTTTTGTTTTCAAGTTCTTTTTTTGAAATTCTTGAGAAGGGGATTGTTGAACTTGTTTTGTATTTGAGCGAGATAACATCTTTTATCATGATTGGGAGTTGGTTTAACAAGGGTTAGGGTTAATTTAGTTGATGATGATGAGAATTTTGGCTGAGGGTCATGCAGAAACAGTCTCTTGGACTCCATGAGGTAGTGATAGAGTCTGCATACACTTTACCCTCCCTAAAACCACTTGTGAGATTTCACTTGATATGTAGTTGTTGAGTGTACCATTTTTTCCAGTTCCCTAGTTCTATTTTTGTATTTCTTGGGAAGGGATTGTTGAACTTATATTGTATTTGAACAAGATTCCAGCTCTTATCATGGTTGGGAGCTGGTTTATCCGGGGTCAGGGTTAACTTAGTTGATGACGATGGGAATTTCTTAATTAGTTGGTGATGATGAGAATTTTGGCGATGGTTTTTCGAAAACAGTTTCTCTATCTCGACGAGGTAGTGGTAGGGTATGCATATACTCTATGTTGTTGTTGTTGAGTGTACCATTTGTTCCTGGAGTTTTTTTCCTGGGGAGACAAATTAGTAGAGCTATGGTTTTGTATTTCTTTTCTTTTGGTGATATTAACAAACAATGTAAAAATCTAATATTGTGCTGCAGAAACATGTTTGTCAGGATGCTCAGAGAAGCATTATCTCTACAGAACAAAGCATCACAGAGGAACCCTCTGGGAGCTTGGTTACCGAAGCGCGGTGAGTTACTGAACTTGGCTTTTTCTCTTTTTCCACTTTATTTTACTAAGTTAAATGATATGGGTTGCTGTGACATGCAGAGATAGGCCTGAGGAGCAACTTAGCTTGAGTGCTAGAAAAAAAGTCACATTTGATTCAAACATCACTACATATGAACCTGTTTCTGTCTATGAAAGTACAGATTCTTTACCTGAAACCAAGAAATCTCGTGAAGAAGAAAGAGAGGAGGAGGGATCTCTTGCTAAATCAAGCAAGTCCAGCTCTTCCTCTGAAGGGGGTTCTGTCGTTTCTAGTGTAGGATCATATCCTACAAACCACAGGTATCAGAACTGTCGAGACAGTGATGATGAAGCTGAGGAGTTTGGTGACAGTGACGTGGACGAAGAATGTGATCTGGATGATGATGAAGAGTACGGGGATTTCGATTGTGAAGGTGGACAAGTGTGGTCTGAATCAATGGTGGCTGACAAGTACTTTCATCAAGTGAAAGAACAGGAAGTGGATAGTCCTAATTTGATGTTCGGTGTCCCCGAGAAGGAAACGAGGAAGGGTGAAACAAAAGGATATGTGAGAGATAGGAGTGCTTACATCCATCCTGTGTTGAACCCTGTAGAGAACCTCAGTCAGTGGAAAAGTGTTAAATCAAAAGCAGCAGAACCCATGAAGCTACTGCCACAGAAGGAAAATTGTACCGCAGAAGTAGAAGGGCCCCGTGCTTCGTTCAGTTTAGAACCTACATTTAAGCAATCATCATTTAGTTTTAAGACAAAGCCTAAAGATCAAGAAATTGGGGTTGATGCTAGTCTTTCAAATTGGTTGGTTACACCTGATACCACCAAGAAGGCAGGGTCCAACGCGCTTGAGACTGTTACATCAGAAAAAAGCATGTCACAAGGTTCTAACTCTATGATGAGCTTTGAAGACAGGCCAATTTTAGGTGTCTTGACAGTTGAGCAGCTGAAACAGCATTCAGCAACTTCC
The DNA here is from genome assembly GCF_001406875.1 of Solanum pennellii. Lineage (NCBI taxonomy): Eukaryota > Viridiplantae > Streptophyta > Magnoliopsida > Solanales > Solanaceae > Solanum > Solanum pennellii. The sequence continues at coordinate 76,821,504 of NC_028645.1, forward strand.
TCCCCAAGAAAATCACCCTGTCGAAGCCCTGATGAGATGCCTATTATAGGAACTGTTGGTACCTACTGGAATCCCTTGGGATCGGCTAAAGACTCTGGGTCAGTTTCTTCTTTTAAAGGCATACCAAACTCGACGAGCAAGTACAGAGAGGTAGAGTTGATATGAAATTTTTTCTTATTAATGATGCAACTCACTATCACTAAGTACAAAGTGGTTCTCATGATAATGCAGGATAAGAGAGTTAATTGGCACTCTACTCCATTTGAGGCAAGATTGGACAGAGCCTTGAAAGAAGGTGCCACAGAAGCCTCTTAGCTTGATAGATTATTGTATATCTAAACTGTCACAGCAGTTTGTGAAGCGAGTGCGCGACTCTTCTTGTTACTATTGTTTGTGTTTACATTTCTATACAATTCGTGGATTTTTCGTGTGTATGGATTGTGGGAAAACTGTTTGTTGTAATTCTTTGTAACTATGATAAGTGGTGATGCAGTGAACTTATTTATTGCTTGTGTTTTCCCTTCAAGTTTCCATGTTTTGCTTCCTTAATATAGTGATTAGTGATGAATGAAGTAAGATTAACCTAACCATGAAGGTATCATTGGTGAAGATCACCAGACTGTATTTGTGCTAAGTTGTGACTTGTGTAGACTCTTCACTTCCGAGGTTGCACCTGTGTGTCAGATTCTCCACAAATATACTACTTTTGGAGAATCCAATACATGCATGTTGACGTTTTTGATGAGTTCGAGCGAAAGAGATTCTGTTACAGCCACACCTTTGCAACTGCATGACAATTCTGGTGCTTTTGTTTGATTCTAAGTAATTTGAAAGGACACCTTCTAGGGATGCTTTTAAAGCCCACAAAGCTTTAATGGTTGGTACATGGTCCATATTATTCGGCGGAAAAGGGTTTAAAATATTTTTAAACTATGTGAAGTTGAATAAAAGATTTTATTGTTATTAGTTGATCTAAAAATGTCTCTATTATTAATAGTTTGGTCCAAAAATATCTTTACTGCTAATAGTTTGGTTCAAAAATACGTTGTATTTAATGGGTTAAAAATATTTAGTTTTCTTAATAAATATATATTATTTCTTTTCTTTCTAAACACATTTTATTCCTAATAATAATATCACTTTTAAGAGATCTAATCTTGTTTCTTTTCTGTTAAAATCACTTGAATAAATAAATAGGAGATTTTCTTTTTTTTCTTAATTTCATTTATCAACTAAAATAGAATAACTATATGCATCTTTTTAACTGACGATATAAATCATATTATATAAGATCATAATATCTCACTTCTTCATTAATTTCATTTTGATAACGATAAAATAAACTAATAAATTAAAAAAAATTGTATTTATTAATCTATTTTGAATTGAATTAGGAAATACATTTGCTAATAAAAAGTTTACAAAGAAACGAGATATACTTATATATTTATTTGGCAAAATGATATTTTTAACTCATTAAATATTACGGGTATTTTAAAATCAAATTAATGACGGTGAATATATTTAGATCAAACAATTTAACACATCATAATTTTATTCAATTTCACATGATTAAAGGAAGAACAAAAAGAACAAATTTTAACTTTTTAAATAACAACGTTTACTCAAATATCATATCATGAGATAGTGACACATATTTTTAAGGGGAAAACTATTTACATTTTTGATTGTGTATCATCTTTATATTAGCTGTCTATTTTTTTATATGTTTAAAAGCTATAAATAAAAAGGATAGTTTTATCGATTATTGATTAATTAATAAGAGTAAAATTCAAAAGAATAATTTAATTGATTTATAATTTGAGATAATTATTTTTAATATATAAAAAATCAATATAAGAAGGAGAAAGTATTTATTTAAACTCGATGTTTGCGTCAAAATAATACACCTATGATATGTGTGCGTTATGTGATTTGTTACTTAATCATGATAAATTAACCTGATTTGATGCATAGATTAAGTCCAAATAACTTATTTTAGCTGAATATAACTAAATCACGATAAATTAACAATTGATTTATCCCACTCATTATTTTCTTCTGTAATATGATATTTTTTATTTATTTTTTGTGAAAGTGGGACTATGGTGATGTCTTATCAAGAGTAACAAAAAATGCACATCATTTTTTTTTAATAATATAGTGGAGTACTAGGTACTAGGAAAATGATAAAAACTTTATTTATGCGCCACAAAAATGGCAATAGATTCACAAATAGATTACAATTGTCGATGATATAATCACTAGAACAAAATTATGTCATATTTCAAATTCCATTATATTGCCAAGAATTTAGTCTCTACATTTTCACACGTGTTAATTGAGAGGAAGTTGTGGGGTAAGATACTTCTTATTCGAAAAAGTTTGTTGACCTTTCAAAAATTGATTTAATAAATTTTCGATTAAAATGAGTTCAGTTTAGAATTTTTTATTTTTATTCAAAAAAATATGTATCAGCATTACATCATTAAAAATGACCTAATTTATCACTTTTCAACTTGAGGGATCTTTTTCTTGAAAAATGAAAAATGATAAATGATTTTATGACACAAAAGAAAAAAAAATATTATTTTTTGTTGAAAAAATTATAAATGACTTTTCTGATTTTAAAAAATAAGAACTCCATTCACCTATATTCAAAAATTTATTGACCTTTTCATGAATGATGAATTTGATCGAAAGTATTTAAAGGGTAGCTTAGACATATATTTTTTATGATTAAGGTTGATTAAATTTTCGTTTTAAAGAGTGAAAACTTTCAAAGACAAATACTATGCAAGTTTCAACTTTGAGTGCATGTATTTCTTTTTTAAAAGTTATTTTAATTTTTCATTCTATACTCTATGTTTAATATTCATATTAAAGTTGAATTATTTTGAATTCATATTGCATAGATTTAATTATTTTTTTTACAAAACCATTTTGTATATATCAAAGGTTCTTTTACGTTCAAAAGTCCCAAATAACTTTATTCGTCGCACCACATTAATTGATGATCGTTCACTTTTTAGTTGTTATAGAAATTCAAAGTTCAATTAAGACAATAACACATTTTTCAACTAGTTTTTAATTAGCCCATATTTTCCATTTGAATGCTTTGACCTTATTATCATTTATTTACTTTGGTCTTGATTTGAAAATTTAATTTGTGTTTACTTTTGAAAATGACGTATGTGTATACATCTAAGTTTTGAAAAGAATTAAGTTATATGAGTAGTCACATTAATTTTATATATATAAAAAAAAATGGATTAAATATACATTGTCTACGTGATTTTTTCATAAAGTTCATCTAGTCAACTAGTCAATAGTTTATTTTAATATTTTTTCTAAAGTTAAAAAGATACACCTAAGAATATTTATTTTTTTAAACCAAATTTATTAAGTTTTAGCAACGAAAAACTATTACTAGTAATATTGAGCTAGCATCATTTTGGTATCAGTATTACCTAAAAACAATAGCTAGTTCAATTAGAAAAAAACAATAAATAAATTAAAAGTTAATAAGAATCGAGCTGGTTAGATTATGATCCGCTATTTAAAGCCTGATTGATTACGCTAATAGCTTATGATTATAATTTATAGCTTAATTTTTATTATTTTAACTTAAAAATAAGTGTGCAAACACTTTTTAATTTTACTGAAATACTATAGAAGTGTTTTAAAATTATTTTAGTAAGTTAATCCAAATAGGTTATTAGTTTATTCATCTGAAGTAATTTTTTAGCAGATCATTAACTTATTTATTTGTTAATTTAACCTATTTTATTTTATTTAAATTTAACTTAACTTGTCCATTTAACATTTTATTATTTATCATTTTTTATGCAATTATTCGAAATATCATATCAAAGTATGCATCACATCATAAGTAATGCAATCTAATCAAATTCCAGAAGAATAGATGCGATAGATTCAAGATTTAAATATTATATGTTTAAACTTAAATTTTTAATATTAAATACTTTTGAAGTTATAAATTTATATTTAATAATTTATTATAATTACAATATATATATTTATAAAACGCAGCGCAATTCTGACCACTAAAAATGTTTTGATATTGGAAGCACCAAAAACTAACCAACAATTATTTTATACTTAATAATTTCTTTAATGGTTTAACCACAAAGGTGATTTCAACAATCAATCGATAACAATTGACATTTTAATTTTATTTTATTATGTCTATTCCATGACACCACTAATTATGAGATTTAGTGAAAGAAAAAAAAATTCTTAAAAAAGCAAGCTTGATCTTGGTATTTAGGATATATTTTTTTAGTCCATTGTGTCACTTGAGTTATGTCAAAGAAAAATAGGAAACATCACTATAAGTGACACATTGTTTTACATTATCTAATATTTTATATTTATTATTGTACATTTTCTACAAGCTAAGTATTAAATATTAAGTTAGACATGATTTTAGTCAAAGACTAGTACCATTTAGTTAGTATGAATAAAGTTAGTCAATATACTCATTAATCAGCCTATAGCAACTTTTCCTAGACTGGATCGATGAGATAAAAGTAGAGTTATCATATTATTTTATTTCATCTTTCATATGAAATAATAATTCTATCATATTTTAGTCTGAGGCGGACTCATATATGCAAATGAAGATGCACGTATACTCGTTAACTTTAGAAAAAATCATGTGTAATTATATATATATTTCTTGAGAAATTAACAAAAACTAAAATATAATAACCAGCTTATGTCGTTGGTATAAGCTGGAGGAACTATCGGTGAAACCAGAGTTTGAATCCAGTTAAAACCCATTTCACTGTTTTTTTAGTTTAGCTTAGAGCTCAGATTTTGAAGTAAGGTAATATTGATAGATACACCCAAAATCTTTAAATTTTAGATTCGCTTCTGATTTTAATATAATAGTTTTGAGAATAAATAATATCTCGCACTAAATATAAGACAAATTAATTTCAAATTTTATCACTGGCGTACCGAACGACCTCTAACAGTTTTCTTTGGTTCTACTATTAGAAATAACGATTTTCATATCGTAAATGAATCAATGAAAATTTATGTTATTGAACATGATTTTATTCATCAAAATATCTAAAATAGTTAGTTAAATATTTTTCTAGAGTAGTTGTTAAATATTTTGCTAAGTGATATTTTAGCTTTGTTCGAGGAAAGCCAAGGTAGTTGAACATTTTTTAAATGTATATATTGAATATAGCCATCAATTTTGACCCCAACCTGCACATGTATGTACTTTAATCTGTATTTATTTTTCCACTAAAAGATTTTCAAATTATAACTAGTTGACTGAGCAATAAAAGGTCAATCATCCAGCTACTTTAATTCTTCATATTTTTAAACCCTCTTGATAAATAAAAATTCTGATTCTAAATGTACAATTATTTCAAGAATTTTTTTGTTTGTTGGTTTGTTTTTTGGTGTCACGGGTTCAACAATTTAATATAAATAAACTTTTTCATCAGTTTTCACAAATCACACTACCACATGTTGAAGAAATAAAAAAAAAAAATCATTGACTTGACTTTATTTTTCTTTGATATTGATTTTGAACCAATTTTTTTTTTAATATACTTATCCTACTTAATTGTTCACCACTCAATTCTTTTATTTTCTATATTTCAAGTTGATATATAGTTTTGACCAAAAAAAGAAAAAAGACAATAAACCGTGTCATTGTCACATCCAATTGGACACTTTAAGCTCTGTATTCCAACTACAAAAAGTACAACATTTTATTTTATTTTATTGGAATTTAACTATTTTAGATTCGCACATCGTAGAGTCTCATTTAGGGGGAAATGCTTTCTATCAAGGACGTTTTCATATTCCAAGTTTAAATTTGAGACCTTTGATCAAGCGAAGAATTACCCCATTTGTTATACCACGTTTTTTTGTTTCCTACTTGGTGTTCGGCGCCTTCATTAGAGCTCCGATAAAATTCGAATAGCACATTGTAAGACTCATTCAATAGTCCAATAAAATTTTCTCTATATTTAGGGCTTGAACTCGAGGCTTTTACTTAAGAGTGAAGCAGTCCCAGCACAACTCCTCTTAATGCAGTACATCCTTTGGTGGTATAATACAACATCTTAGCCTTTTTTTTCCTTCTTTTATGATTGTTTTTCCACTACTAATATACACCCTTTTTTTCTCACTTATATATTAACAACCCTTTCATATAAAAAAGCACAAAAATGTTGTATTAATTCTTCTTAGAAAACCAAATATTACACATGACAACATTTCATACTACCTTAGTTTACATTTTGTATGTGCTACTTCTTTTTTCACTTCCATTAAGTATCACATCTTCAGCAAGAACAGAAGCTGAATCTCTTCTCAAATGGAAGAGTAATTTACCTACTACTTCTTTCTTAGATTCATGGTCCATTTCGAATCTCGAAAACTTGTGCAATTGGACATCTATTGTGTGTAATGTTGGTGGAACAATTTCAGAGATCAATCTTTCTGATGCAGCCCTCTCAGGCTCACTTGATCACCTTGATTTCACTTCATTTCCGAGTCTCGTGAATTTCAATCTTAATCAAAATAACTTCAGTGGATCGATACCTTCGAGTATTGGCAATGCCTCATTGCTCACTTTCTTGGACTTGAGTAACAATATCTTGTCAGGTATTATACCTGAAGAGATTGGAAAGTTGAATCAACTTGAGTATCTGAGTTTTTATAACAACAATATCACCGGTGTGATTCCGTATCAGATTAGCAATCTGCAGAAGCTAATGCACTTGGATCTTGGATCAAATTACTTAGAAACTCCTGATTGGTTGAAGATGAGAAATATGCCTATGTTGAAGTATCTAAGCTTTGGTTACAATGAACTGAGGTTAGAATTCCCTGAATTCGTACTCCGTTGTCATAATCTAACATATCTTGATTTATCGATAAATCATTTCAATGGTTCGATTCCTGAAACAGTATTTACCAACTTGATCAACCTTGAAACACTTAATCTTTCATCTAATTTATTTCAAGGTTCATTGTCACCAAATTTTAACAACTTGTCTAAGTTGAAAGAACTTCAGCTAGGTTCTAACATGTTTTCTGGTTTAATTCCTGATGAAATTGGCTTGATCACTAGTCTTGAAGTTGTTGTACTTTTCAGCAATTCATTCGAAGGAATGATTCCATCTTCTATAGGTAGACTCATAAATCTTCAAATGTTGGATCTTCGAACGAACAGTTTGAATTCAACTATTCCTTCTGAGCTTGGCTTTTGTACTAAACTCAATTACTTAGCTCTAGCTGGAAATGACCTGAAAGGGTCATTGCCTTTATCATTCTCCTCTCTTACAAAGTTATCTGAATTGGGGTTGTCTGATAATAGTCTTTCTGGTGAAATCTCATCGAATTTAATCACCAATTGGACTGAGTTGACATCTCTGCAGCTTCAAAACAATTCCTTTACGGGGAAAATTCCACCCGAAACTACTCAATTGACAAACCTTAAATATCTTTACCTCTATCATAACAAGTTCACTGGTTCCATTCCCTATCTGATTGGGAACTTGCAAAACTTGTTGCAGTTAGATTTGTCTGATAACCAGCTTTCAGGCATAATACCTCCAACCATTGGAAATTTGACCAATCTAAAGACGTTGCACCTTTTCCGCAACAATCTCAGTGGAACCATTCCTCCTGAGATTGGAAAATTGATATTCCTTGAAAGCATTGACATCAACACCAACCGACTAAGTGGTGAGCTGCCGGACAGCATTTCTGACCTCAGTGCACTGACGAATATTTCTGTATATACTAATGATTTCTCAGGCAGTGTGCCTAAGGACTTTGGAAAGAATAGTCCTCCATTGTTAAGTGTCAGCTTTGCAAATAATAGTTTCACTGGTGAACTACCTGCTGGATTGTGTAGCCCGAATCTTAGCGAGTTGACAATAAACGGGAACAAATTCAGTGGGAAGTTACCAGATTGTTTGAAGAACTGCACGCTGCTAACTCGAGTACGGCTTGAAGGCAACAATTTATCTGGTAATCTTGCAGATGCATTCGGAGTGCACCCGAATCTTGTTTTCCTTTCTCTTAGTGACAACCAACTTTCAGGTGAACTCTCACCTAACTGGGGGAAATGTGAAAGTCTCACTAATCTAAGAATGGATGGAAACAAATTTTCTGGTGTAATCCCAGCTGAGCTAGGGAACCTGAGAGCGTTGCGCATGTTAGCTTTGGAAGGAAATGAATTGACTGGTGAAATTCCTTCTGAGCTGGGAAGGTTAGACCTGCTCTTCAATCTCAGCTTGAGCAAAAACAATCTTACTGGAGGCATCCCTCAGTCTATTGGCAATTTAACTAATCTCCAGTATCTTGATTTGTCAACAAACAAGTTAAGTGGTAACATACCAGTAGATCTTGGTAAGTGTGAGAGCCTGTTGAGCTTGAATCTTGGCAACAACTCATTATCAGGTGGCATTCCATCTGACCTTGGCAATTTGATGCAGTTGAGTATTCTTTTGGACCTAAGTAACAATTCGCTAACGGGAACCATTCCACAAAACCTGGCCAAACTCACCTCATTAATGCATCTCAACCTCTCACATAACAACCTCTCAGGTAGAATTCCTCCAGCATTATCTCAGATGATCAGTCTTCAGGAGATGGATTTTTCCTACAATGAGTTTTCTGGACCAATCCCAACAGATGGAGTATTTCAAAGAGCAACCGCTAGATCTTTTCTTGGAAACTCTGGTTTGTGTGGAAATATAGAAGGATTATCCTCATGTAATTTGGATACTCCCAATGAAAAGTCCAGAAATAATAATCAAAAGATCCTCATTGGGGTACTTGTACCGGTGGTCAGCCTCATACTTTTAGCAATCCTGTTTGTTGCATGTCTCGTGTCTCGAAGGAAGGCTAAGCAATATGATGAGGAGATCAAAGCTAGCCAGATACATGAAAATACAGAATCTCTGATTTGGGAAAGAGAAGGGAAGTTTACATTTGGTGACATAGTGAAAGCTACTGAAGATTTCAGTGAAAAGAACTGCATTGGAAGAGGAGGCTTTGGAACTGTCTATAAAGCTGTTTTGCCCTCTGGGCAGATTGTTGCAGTCAAAAGACTAAACATGTCAGACTCAAGTGACATTCCATTGACTAATCGTCGAAGCTTTGAGAATGAGATTAGAACTTTGACAGAGGTGAGACACAGGAACATAATTAAGCTTTTTGGTTACTGTTCTAAGAATGGGTGCATGTACTTGGTTTATGAGTATATAGAAAGAGGTAGCCTGGGGAAAGTTCTATATGACAATGACATGGGAATGGAACTTGGATGGGGTACAAGAGTGAAAATTGTGCAAGGAATAGCTCATGCACTCGCTTACTTGCATCATGACTGCTCTCCGCCCATTGTTCACCGTGATGTATCATTGAATAACATTTTGCTTGAATCAGAATTCGGGCCACGACTCTCTGACTTTGGCACAGCAAAGTTGTTAGCTTCAGACTCATCAAATTGGACCACAGTTGCTGGTTCTTATGGCTATATGGCACCAGGTATGTTACATACTCATTACCTAATGCATCCATATTTCTGTTGATTAGTAGTATATTCATTGGAAGGATACTTCAATAATATTGTGTCTTTCTTCTTATGCAGAGCTTGCACTTACTATGCGTGTTACAGAAAAGTGTGATGTCTATAGTTTTGGAGTCGTAGCGATGGAGACTATGATGGGAAGGCATCCAGGGGAGCTTTTAACTTCATTATCAGCATCAACAACATTGTCTCCGGAGATACTTTTGAAGGATGTTCTTGACCAAAGACTTCCACCTCCCACCGGCCACTTGGCAGAGGCAGTGGTTTTTGTGATCACGATTGCCTTGGCATGTACACGTACCACGCCTGAATCGCGACCAACCATGCGTTCTGTAGCACAAGAATTGTCTGTTCAGACTTTGCCTTACCTTCCACAGCCATTGGGGACAATAGAAATGAGCAAACTAACAAGTTTTCAGAAATAATGAGAAGATAGAGCCTCATGTACAGGTTGTAGATTTTTAGTGTTGTAATGGATCTATTCAAATAAGTATGTTTTAGATGCACTTTTCCCTAGAAAGAAAGAAATAATATCATCCTGTTAATCATGAATGTTACAAAGTTGGTATATTAATTTGGACAAGTATGAATGTTACAAAGTTGCACAATGCCCTTATCCTAGTCTTCACTTTATTGCTAGGCAAAATACTAGCAGAAAGATACAATGTGTTCACTTGCAATAAAAATAGCAACCTAACAAAAATTTGGCAAAGAATACATCACATAGATACCAGGTATGGCACTTAGCATTCCACACCACACTGCTTGAGTATAGGTCCCTTCTGCTTTGGTAGGAATGGGTCTATTCGTACCCAAACGAGTGAGAAGATTGAAGCAAGAAGAATTGACCAGAGGACCACAATGGTGGGAGTCCTGTTCTGCCTGCCCATCAATCCCTTTAGGAAAGGATAGAGATGCACAATAACCCAAAAGGCGAAAAATAACTTTCCGAAGAGAGGACCCCATGAACCATAACCATTGTTGATGGCATCCGAAACACCAGCTACAACACCAACCATATTCAAGATGATCAGAGTGGTTGGTGGGATGAGAAGTGTGGTCCATTTGAAGAGGTAAAGCTCCCCAAATTCAGCGTCATCAGCTGCTTTTGATGTTACAGTGAAGTTTGTGTCTACACCAGCAAGAACTTTAAGAAGGCCTTGGAAAACTGCAAACAAATGTGCTGAAACACCACCGATGACCCAAAATTGCTCGTTTCGCCACCAGGCCTCAATGCTTACTCCACTCCATCGCAGCTCGAGTACACTTGTGGCTATGATGGAGATAAAGAGAGCCATGAACCAAATGCTAGCAAAGTTGTTAAGCTACAAAACAAACATGGGATTTGATTTAGAAAATCAAAATCAAATCTTTATATTACTGAACCAAATGACTTCAGTTCACTTACTGTGGGGACGATAAATTTTCCAGTAAGAAGGCATACAGCTGGAAGGGTGCAGTAAGCTAGCAGAGCAATGGAAGTGAATGGGTAAACAATGGTGTTAATGTATGCTAGCCTTTCCAACCATTTGAGTTTTCCACCCCAGGCATACCAAAGGGGACAATGGCGACTCATGAAGATTTCAACAGAACCAAGAGCCCATCTCAGGACTTGGTGCAATCTATCTGATAGATTGATTGGAGCTGATCCCTTAAAAGCTGCTCTTTTAGGACAGCAATAAACCGATCTCCATCCTCTGCAATGCATCTTGAATCCAGTCAAAATGTCCTCGGTGACGGAACCATAAATCCATCCAATCTGTCAAAAAAAGAAAAAGAAAAATGTAAACCAATTTATTCGAAGTTAGCTAAGCGAACACCAGCAACTCATTATTTATTCATGAAATATGATTCTGACCTCTTTGCCCCAGTCAGTTTTCTCTTCATACCCACAGCTAATAACATGAATAGCTTCTTTTATGAGTGTTGTTGGGTTTGTCCCTTCAGGAAGCCCACCATCTTCCTTAAGTGTGGAAGCTATGAAAACGGGGGACTGCCCGAATCGTTTCTCAAAGTTCTTTTGTGACATGAGAGATGACTTCTCAAGCTCATCATATCCTTCAAGGCCTTCTTCAATTTCCTCAAGATCAAAGACAGGTCCAGATGACTTCCTAGTGTAGTTCTTTCCATTCATTGTTTTCTTTTTCTTGTTGTATAGTCCTCCGAGTCCAAGTAAGGCCTTGATGCTCTTCTTCTTGGACTTGGACTTGGACTTGGACTTTCTTGAACCACAACAACAGCAACTGGGCCAGCAATCACATGTCATCTTTTGACGCTTCTCAGAAACAGGTGGATCATAGCCGTATAACGCCTGCCTGTTAAAGACAGTACCTGTTCCAACATAAACTGGTCCTTGAATTCCATCCAGGCCTTTCATGTTGATCTGCCACCATGAAGGGAAAAAGCATATTAATACAGGGAATAAATCCATTGTCAACACAACTGCTGTATTTATAGATCAACTTACATCAAAAAAGACAACATTACGATTGGCATATCGATCGTGGCGATCAATACCATCAAATCTTTGGGGAAATTGAACATAGCAAAGCTTCTTTCCAATTTGTGGGTCCATTAAAAAGCACATGGCTTCCCTAACTGCCTTGCTGTTGTTAAGGTAGTGATCACAATCCAAGTTCAACATAAATGGTGCATTGGTCAGAACTGCAGCTACTCGAACCTATTTAGAAAAACAGCACAAATTACATAACATTAAGAAAAAAAGACTTAATAAAATGTCAAAGAAGCAAGCCAGAAACTATTATATTAATTACTAACCAAAGCATTCATGGCACCAGCTTTCTTGTGGTGTTGATAGCCCGGTCGTTTCTCACGAGAAACATAGACAAGGCGGGGTAGCTCCTTACCTTCAATGTCAAGTGCTCCTTCACTACCAAGATAAACTTGAATCATACCAGGATGATCTCTGGTGTTGTTACCCGGCCATGGAGTTCCATCTTGCATTACCCATCCTTCTTCTGGTTTTTTCTGAGCTTTTGCAACTAATGCATTAATTCTTACTTTGAATTCTTCATATTCTCTCTGCCACAAGAGAGTGAGTTTTCAATTTGCAGAAAAAATCTTATTTCAAGCCAAAGAAACTTAAGCCCCCGACAAATGATACTCCTTCTATCCAAACTTATATGACATTCTTTTATTTTGGGCACGTCCTAAAATGTTCGACATGATTCCTTCTACAACTTCTTCTTAAACCTTGATATGATTCAGTCAACATTTTAGGCACAGCATCTCCTCTGATATAGTCATATAAAATGAGACGAAATGAAGTAATTGATACATACCTTCATGGCCCTGCGATCCTTGACAAAGGTAGGCTGAACTTTATCTTTCAAGTAATCTATCTTTTCGTTGAAGTAGAAATCGGGTGCTCTAGGCTCTACACTATATTTCTTACAAAATGGCACCCATCTCCTGGCAAATTCAGCAGTTTCTGCTAATGAATCAAACAACAGCATAGAAGCACCATCATCTGATACATAACAGCTAACCTTCTCGACAGGATAATCAACAGCTAAGATTGACAGAACAGTGTTTGCAGTGATAATAGGAGGTTCCTTGAGAGGATCAACAGTACTCACAAACACATCCACTGGGGCTAATCGATTAGGCTCGCCGTCACGTTCAAACCTCAATGTCAATCGATCTAAATAAGTTTCACGGTTTATGGGTGACCATTTGGGGAACTGATCAAGTATCCATGATAATGCAAACCATATTTCACATATAACCGAGATAATCCATAATGGATATGCGTCATAGGCTGGTGTTAAGATCCGGAAATGGAAAAAGAATCCAAGAATGACAAGCCTGAGGATAATGACAATCCGATATGGACTGATTAGACTTGATGGAAGTGGAATTTTTCGCCAAAGTGGTTGCCGAGCCTCAGCCAAACTGCTTGGAAATCAGTTAAGTGGTCAGAATATTGAAATATACTGCAAGTTCTATATGCTTAAACTTGATCTGTTTCAATTCATCCACACGCATTTCATGTTGAAACATTGTAGTATTTGATTCATTTTGTTAATAATATTACATGTAACTATAGAACTTTCACAACTTGTATAAAGAGTTCAAATTATACTACACCAGTTAGTCACTGAATGATACAAATCTACAAGTGACAGAGACAATATATAACCGAAAATCCAATATTTAAAAGTTGTAAGGAGAATGAGGGGAAGGTAAAAACAACCAGATATAATTTGATCGTTATGAACAAATCCATAGACCAGGTTGACTGATTTGTTATATATTTAAAGTATTTATATAGGGTCTCTTCCTGTTCCATCTATGCTGTTGTCTCGATAATTCCTCACATAAAACCTTCTCGTATTAGCAACGATAAAACTTCAACACTATGCAGGAATTAGCTTGAATAATCAAACAAACTTTTCAATATTTTCTTCCACTACTAAGAATATATCTCAAATAACATGTTTAATTCCCCTTCTAAGCTGAAGGTCTATCGAAAACAGAAAATCTAGTAGGGGTCTATATCTTTCACACCCAAGACTCCACTTGTAGGATTAAACTGGATGTAAATAACATGTTAAATTCCCCTTCTAAGCCAAGGGTCTATCAGAAACAGTAAATCTACCCCAGAAAGGTATGCGTAAGATGTGGTATATCACTATATCTTACCCTCTCAAACCTCACTCGTGGGATAACACCGAGGGTAAACAGCAAGTTAAAGTGAAAAGAAAGAGTACATACAGATAGTCATCATCTTCATCAGGTTGATCATTTCCACCATTATTAACAAGACCTCTCTTTTCTTGACGATTCTTCCATTTCTCTACTCTTTCCTTCCATTCTGCATCACCATAACTTTCTTTGTGCTCATCCTCCAATTCCTTCCCTGCAACTGTGAGTGATTTTACATTTTGAAATTAAACAAAATCATGAATTTGAATGACACATATAAAGTGATACAATTACTCATTTCGAAATTAAATAATAGAGATCGATATAGCTTTACCGCTTCCAATAACTGATTGATTAAAAGCAGCAGCACCATTGGTGTTATGATTATACTCTCCATTCTCCTGTCAAACATATAACAACTTGCTTTCACTTCAAATGAGAGAGCTCGATTGGTCTATTACATAAATTTCACTAGTTTAGGGCGTTATCAAAATCGATTACTACATGTATTGAGATTTATGTATCTCGTATACATAAGTTAAAATAAGGTGTAATTTGTTACAAATATACGGTACACTCTCTCATCTCTCCCTATTTGGGGTGCACCGACTTACTCTCTGCTTGCTTCTCTCCTATCTTGCTCGCCATTCTTTTTGTATTTTTAGAGTACAAATTATAGAAATCACGTACTTTTAAGGCAAAATTACAATCTATTAGTTAAAAGTTTATAATTACCAAAATTCCTCAAACATATACAATAATATAAGCTGATATATTAAGTAGAGGGTCGGATACATGCGCTGATACATTAAAAAAGAGAGTCGGATACATTAATTGGAGGGTTCGGATACATTAATGGCCAAAAAATCAAAGCGATGAGACATTAAAAGGAGGGTCAGATACATGCGCTAATACATTAAAAAGATGGTCAGATACATTAGTGACATTTTTTACTTAAAGAGAAAATGAGGAATTTTGGAGATTTTAAAACTTATAGGGGATAATGATAATAAGTAACTAAAAGATAGAATTTTTGTAATTATCTGATAGTAGAAATACATATATATAGGTATAACTGACTTGAATTGTAATTAGTGAGGTAATATGTTATTTATTTAAACTATAGAAAGAATTAGTAAATATGATATAGATGTTTGTATGATTAGATAGTTTTTGTAAATAATTACTACCATTATTCCAAAATTTACATAATTGCTGCGGAAACCTCCAATTCTGAAGTACACTTTGTTCATCTAGTTAACCAACATGGACAAAATATACACTATCAATACAATTAGAGGTCCAATATGTATTTATATTTATGTATATTATATCTATAGATATTTACAGTATACATAAATTTAATATAAAATTTACATTATCTATACACTATGCACATGTTTTGTAAACTAGATATCCAAATGGTATTTGGTTACAATTTTATAAACTACTTTTGCAAATTCAAATGAAGATTATGCAACATGATAGTAGTTTTTAACACTATGTTATAGCAAAAATTACATTATTACAGCAAAAATGTTTTTTAGCGGTATTAAATATCCACATTAACAAACAGTATTAAAGCTTGCATCAATATTAGTTAATTGTCACTAGATCCAATATTGCTACGAATTTTAGAAATATTTAAAAAAAATGTTAATTCCCGATTCAATTAAGTTCTTGACGTTAATTAATTCCGATCACTTTTGGTGCTTCTAGTAGGTTGTTGGAAGTTAGAAACGAAGTACTAACCGATTGGTGGTGGTTGGGAGAAGTGTGATGATTCTTGATCTGAAATTCTTGTTCAAAATCATCATGAATATCATCTTCATCATCACCTACAACTCTAGGACACCCTGCCAATATTCAACAATTAACAAAACTTGTTGTTAGGATCGAATCCACACATACTTGATGAATGAAGAACACAAAAACTTTCTAGAGAAAGAGATGAGAGACCTATAGAGAGAAAGAGAAAAACCAATATTTCGTGGTAACACCCCGTGAGTAAACTTCAAAAATGATTTTTTAGCCCTTCTTCACATTATGACTTCATTTTTTTACGAAAGCGGTTCATTTTTACCGTTTGAAAAGGTCATTGTCTTCTATTCAAATTGAAAGAGGACAAAAGATCTTATTTACTCGTATAATCTATATATCTTACTAACATATCTCGAAATACATAAGCTGACATGTGTTCAAATGAGAAATGATTGTACATACAGACAACATATATAAAAAATTTATCGTACAATTTTAACTTGTTATAGCTAGTTATTATTTTACTATATAAGTGAGAGGGAGGGAGCAATGTACCTTTATGACGTTTATATCGAGTATGACACTGAGGACAAGCTTGATTGCCTTCACTTCTTTCATATTCATAACATGGCCTGCAAACTGGAAATCCACACTCCCCACAAGCAACAAATACCTCTCCATTTTCCTTAACTTCAATCTCATCTCTACAAATCTTGCATATCTTCTTCAACGAAACGACAAACTCTTTCGACGTTTCTGTTGGAGGTCGTTGCTATATATACACACACAAAAAAATATATATATTCGTTAGCAAACAAAGCAAAAATTATATACACAGTCTGTGTTTGACTGAACACAAAATTTAGTGTCATGTAAAATGAGACTGAGACAGAGACGTACGTCGTCTCCCGTATGAAAAACATGAAGTTCACTCCTAGAATGTGAACGACCAAGAGCCATGGTGTTAGATGGATATTGGCAGTAAGGCAAAAATGAGTGTATTAATATTAAGAAGAGAATATGTAGTTTTTTTGGTGGGAGTTTGAGATTTTTCACCTAATTGATAGTTGAAATGTCATTGGTTTGATTAGAAGACACGTTACTTGGATAGGTAGGAACACATTGCTTCTTCCACAACCTATTTAATTCTCTTTTTTTAAAAAAAAAAAAAAAAACTTATATTGTTCTCTAATATTTTTTTTATAATAAGATGATATATATATTGTGTATGATCATTTATCATGTGTGATTAGGTAGTATATAGATAGCTTTGATACAAAGGTATCCAAACTCAGAAACTTATAGGTTGGCCAATGATAACTCATTATAAATTATTCATTCTAATTAAAAAATTATATTCTTCTACCGTGAAAAAAAGTTTTGTGAATCACATAATTAGACATACTTTAGTACTTTTAAAATATTACGTATCTTATCACTAGTAAAGAGTTTCTAATCATATATATTGAGAAAGATACACATGTATTTTTACTAGCAAATATACTAAAATAGGTAGAGGAGACTGAGATGGAAAGGGAGGCAATCGAGATTTGTTATGTATTCCAAATACATGTGAATCACACTAGAAACATGTAGCTAGAACAAATTACACCTAATTTTGACCTCATATATCTTGAGAAACATATATCTGAATGTATTTGGACATAGCTAGAAGCACTAAAATGTGAAGATAGTTTTATTTTTCTTCAAATCTCACTTGTGAAATTACACGTTGAATATCAAAGTATATTGTTGTTCTACTGATCTTCTTTCCCTTTCTTCTATGTTTTTTTTTTCTTTTTCCACTTACATGATGAAGGGAGATAACAAGGAAGAGTAATTACTACTCTGGAATTCCTAAGCCTACTTTAACATGATTATAAAAAGGCCAAAAAAAACAGCATCTTTAGCCAAAGATTATATTTACATAATGTGACTGATGAGAATTCAAGCAATAAGAACTATTTTCCTTCCTGATACATAAGACTATAACAGAACAATTCATGTTCAGACAAGCTACATTTTCAGTTGATGGAATTTGACACGACGAGGACGACCAATAGTTCCTCGTTTTCCATCCAAAATGACTCTGAAATGCCACAAATCTAACATCAAAGGTTTGATATTTCTTTATGATCTATGTCAAATGAGAGGACACGCCATGGCCCCTCGAGATATTGTCTATGAAAAGAATACCATGGTACTTTTAGCTCTTTCACGAGCCAACTCCGTTCTACTCAAGGATTTCATGTTCCAAGCGTCAAATATATTACTATTCCATAGTCTACCGATGGTGTTTTGAACCTACAAAGGCTTATTCATCCAATTTAGAGCGCTTCAAAGGAGGTGAATCAGATGTGCTGGTTATATTTGTCTCAGGATCTCCAAGAACTTCTCTTTCCCGCTCTTTCTGTTTCTCGTGATCAACTTCTTTAGCAGTGTCAACCTGTGACAACTGTGCAAAGGCATCATCTGCTGTGGAAGATGATGAGCCTTTAGCCAAGTCTGCGCCAGGCATTGACTTGCACTGCTTCTCAAACATCATCTGGAGGTATCGCCCTTGTTCTTCTATACGAAGCTGCAGGTTTCTTTGAATCTGGAAATGTATATTGACAATATAAGTGCTGCAAGTTAGATTACCACGAGATAATCAAATAAGAGATTGGATGAGTTGGCTATTCGTTATATCAATGAGCATAAGAAAACTATTCTATTACCCATGATAGAGAAGATTTTTAGCCCCAAGACTGAACTATGATTAACTCGAAATTGACTCATCAAAAAGATTGACAAGGAAGAGAAAATTACAGAAATTGCTTACATTATAAATTAAACTAAAAATGTACAAAGAAAAATCTAGAGTGCACTTTTCATTTTCTTCAGAATTATATAGTACGAATTGAAGACTCTAAAAGGCCATAAAAGCAGCCAAAAGCTATCCTTGAGAAAAATAAAACATGACAAGCAGATATTCTCATATAACAGGCAGTTCTTTGTTGAACACGCAAGTAATGATCACCTGTCAAAGTGTGAGTATTTTTTAGCTCAACAGAAAGAAGCCATACCTCAAGCTGTTCATGGAGACGCTTCTGAACTTCCATCTGCAATCGTAATGCCTCAGTGATCTCAATTCCCCTGTGTCAGTCCAACACACCAGATTTGAATGATACAAGTGTGTAAGTATACACAACAGTAAGATATAACAGGAAACTCAAAATTACATAAATAGAGCCCCTAAAGCAACCACCCAGTTACTGTATCGGAGCACCAGTAGTGACCTGTGTTAGATAATACATGCACATAATTCCCAATTAATGTAGAATTAGAAATTCCTCTCGTTAGATTATGTGCAAGAGAATTTTAAATCTTCATAGATTAGCTCAGTGTTACCCTCCAGAAAAATTGTTGATTTCGGCTTCAACAGTCAATATTACTATTGTATTTCTGTTGTAATTATTTGAATATTTTCAAATGAAGAGTTTTCAGACTTGTAGCATTTTCAGTTTCCTAATTTCTAAATTTAGCATTATAGATAGTGATTTTATTTAATTTTTGAAACAGGCTTTAATTATATTTAGTGATTAAGTCAAGTCCCTTTACTTAAAAAATTGCTAACTTCATCTACAGAAGGTGAAACGAAAAAAAGACTAAATTAGGACTGAACATGTATTTGATATCAATAGGTTACCTGCAAAATCACATTCCTACATGAAAGCTAAACCAGAAAGTTTATTAAACAGAACCTAAGCATCATGTAATGCAAAACGAGAAGGGGACAGACCACATGCTATGGTTATGTAAATGCATTTCCAGGACACTGCTTTGTGGTATCAAATCACGAACAGGAAGGGCCTCATTGAGGACAAAGCAGGATTGGGGGGTGGGGGGTGGACAAACGTTCCACATTATTGTTCTAAATACTTCAGCAGAAACTGTTTCCAAAAATTTATGTTGTAATTGCAAATGATAAAGATAAAGCTGGTAATAGTTGGTTAATTCTCTTGTAAATTTGAGGACAAACAAGCAAATCAAGTATGTGCATGATAATTATTTGAGTGTTTGTTGGCCCGGGAATTGTTTAATGACAAAGTACAATACCACAGGAAAAAGAAAAGGACAACTCCCATCCCTCTAAAAACATCAAAACCTACAATGCCTACACCCAAAATCTAACAGGTTAAGCCGCTCCCACAATCTAAAAACATTAATAAAGACAGGTCAAACACAGAAGAGAAAAGAAAATCTCGAAATCCTTATCTGAACCAATGCCCCAAACCACAAAACCAAAAACGATTATCTAGTCAACATGATCAATCAAGTGCACCAGAAAGGAACGTGACTTATGGGAACAAGGAGCGTGGATTTGACACATCTCGGCCTCCTTCTCCACTTGTAAGAAGTGGAGGGGCGACTTCCACACAAAATGTGGCTCCTGACAGGATTTGGCCAGAAGAACGTCTGCAGGAAATGTCTATGGCTGCTATCAAGGAATTCTACAGTGCGAAAGATGAGAAAGAGGTTGCTTTGTGTGTGAAAGACCTGAATTCACCTGGCTTCTATCCATCAATGATCTCACTTTGGGTTACTGACTCCTTCGAGAGGAAGGATATGGAAAGGGATCTTTTGGCAAGACTTATAATTGGTCTAACTCTTTCTCGAGACGTGGCGATAAGTCAAGATCAGTTAATTAAAGGGTTTGAAAATGTTCTGACTAGCTTGGAGGATGCAGTAAATGATGCCCCTAGAGCAGCCGAATTTCTTGGTCGCATCTTTGGGAAGGTAATATCAGAAAATGTGATACCGTTTAATGAAATAGGGAGTTTGATATACAAAGGCGGAGAAGAGGAAGGACGCCTTGTGGAAATAGGGCTTGCTGCTGAAGTTCTTGGGAGCACATTGGAGATGATAAAGGTCGAGCAAGGTGATTCTGCAGTTTCGGAGATTTGCAGAAGCTCTACTACGCGGCTTGAAAACTTTCGGCCTCAAGGTTCAAAGAAGCAGTGGAAGCTAGACAAATTTATTTAGGGTTTAATAGGTGGGGGGAGGAATTGTATCTTTGGTAGAGATTCATGTCTAGTTTTAGGCCACATTTTAATTTTGCAGATATATATTTAAATGGTGATCAATATAAGGGTTTATGTCCTTGAAAAAAAAAATAAAAAAAAATAAAAAATTGAAACTTCTATCACCAAAACTAGACCATATCCCAAGACCAAGAAACAGATATCTCCAAGACTCAAATTACATGACCAATAGCCAAATCCCAAGCCCAAGAGAAAACAATTCTGCATGTCAAAGAATTGGCTCATCACAGAAAACAGAGATCACTTCATCAAAAAAAAAAGCGACATCACTAAAGCTGCCATGGATGCCAACCTCTGTTCTTCAGAGCTTGTGGATAACATATTCAAAGATGAATTTTGAGAAGGAAGAATCCAGTAGAGGCAGAAAAAAAAAAGACATTGAAGAGGAGATTCTGGAATGACGATGGGCCAACCCCTGATTACTGGAAATTCAAGTTGGCCCTTGCACCAAATTTGATAATCTGTTCTTTTAGGTGAGGAAGAGAAAACTGGTAATTTTTCAATAGTAGCTAGAGGATAGAGAGGAAGTGCTGCCTGTGGAAGAAAATTTTATGCTGGAAAACAAAGAAGCAGTCAAGGTTCAGTGCCAAGGTGGCAAGGTCTTCCATGAAGATAGAATTCTGGCGAGAGGAAAGAAGAAGTCACTCTTCCTATATACTGTGCCAACCAGAGATATACTTTTGATCCATTTGGGGTGGGGTGGGGCGGGGCGGGGGTAGAGTCAGGGTAGAAGGTGAAACAGAGGAGAGAAGGGGAAGGCTTATGTTATAACCTATAAAAGATATATTGCAGAAGTTCTCTTATGCATAGAATAATAAATTGACTTGTAATAATTATATAAATAGAAGTACGGACATGGAACAGCAACTTACGTCTTTAAGTCCAGAGATGCCAAATCATCTAGTGAAGATTGTTTTTTCTCTGAAGACCCAGCTATGAGATAAAAGAAAGAATGTCAGCAACCAAAATCATCAGAAGATAAGAATGGATGGAGAAATTAATTAGTCACAACCTGGAAACACAGGATATTTAGCAATCAAATATTTTATGCTGATTAACCATTTAGTTGAAGAGTATCTGATTTAGGTCAGAAAAAGACAGACTCGAATTTTTCTTACAAGACAATATGAAGTTCATAATACTCTTCTATTCAATAACATTTGTCACTATTTCCTGTCAGGGATGTTCAACATACTGATGCCCTTCCAGATAAGATTTTCTCATCCCCAAAATTAGCCTTAGACAAAACATGTACAGATTTTCAATTGAAGTGGGTATAACTGAGGGGGGAGGGGCCCTGGTAACTATTTTAGTTCTTACACTGAGTGAAAAAGCAACAGATGCAGGAAAAGAAGTGATGGAGGAGCAGTCTCTGGTAGGAGAAGTTATTTTGAAAAAGAAATGTAAGAACCTAACATAGATGTATCTGGAATTTAAATTTTCAGTGTAATGCTTCTTTTACTAATGACATTGATGTAATGTTGGAGTTTTTGGAATTACTGCAGTTTTAAGAGATTCATACCCAACAAACTGTCTTTTACTAGTGCAGTACCATCTTGGGTTCATATTAATAAAATTATGCCTTATCGAAGAAAAATAGGAGTTAATAAGAAAATACTGCATGCAGTGTAAGTTAATAAAACACATTCAGCTAAGGAGGGAGAGAGAGGGAGAGAGAGAGAGAGACGGAAGGTTTAAATAAGAGAAACATACAAAAGAAGTACCTTAAGGTAGTGAGCTAGGCTATGAGAAGTGATGATACAAAACAAAGTACAAGATGTTGGAAATTGTGTACAAAGTTTACAGTTTCCTTAAGTAGTCCCAAACTTTTTAAGTTTCCTATGCAATAACTTCCGCACAGTATTATTTCATTCAATTATGTCCCTAACATGGAAAAAAACTATGTAGCACGGACTCTTCAAAAAAATCAATGAGCGCGTGTCAGATTCTCCAAAAGTAGTGTATTTTTGGAGAATCCGACATGGGTGCGGCATCGAAAGTGAAGAGTTCGCTCAACTTAGGAAAAAAATACCATGTCACATGAAGTTTTCAAACAGAGCACAAGTTCATGTTCCTGAGACAGACAGTACCAACTAAAGATCTGATCCGAGACTCATTGCTTCAAAACCTAGTTGATAACTCACAGGTCCATATCTTTCAGATCCAACATATATTCTTTTCTTGGGCATTAGAGAAAGCTCATCTATTATGCACTAAAAAGCTACCATATGAATAGCTGTCGAAGAATAATTTCATCATCTGCTACCATGCATATAAGGATTGAGGAATCCACATGAGATCAAATACAAAAACAATAAGTTGACATGTGAATAAATAATTAAAACATGCAAACACACATACATGCGCACGCACTCGGTTTCCAAGAAGAACCTTTCAGATCTCAAGTACTTAACAAAAATTAGACATCTACTGGCTCAAAAGAATTTCACAGCTTTACAACAATCAAAGTTAATTCAAGAATAAGAACAAAACACTTCTTTAAACTTGCTTGAGAAAAGAGGAAAAAAAACAAAATGAATGAAAAGATAGACACGTAAACAAACACAAAAGAGTGAGAAACTACATACCTTCTGATGCTTCTGGTTTATATCTAGCTGTTCGATATTTCTGCATTTCAGAAAAATGGTTCAAAACCATCAACAAAGAAATACAACAGGTCCATCTCTAAAAAGAATCAACTTGAGGACATGAGATAGCACAAACCTGCAAATGGCTTTTAACATGATAGATGGTCAAACCCTCAACTTTCATCATTTTTAGCACCCCTTTGGGAGTAGCTCCTGCAGCTCATGTAAAATCACTGAGTCAGACAACAGTTTAATACTAAAACTCGGTTTATGATGCACAACAAGGAGAGCTTTATAAGAACTGATGCACAGTAAGGAGAGTAATCACTTTCACTTCCACCAAGCTTGTTGACTGCTTCAACAAAGGCTTCATGAAGTTCTGGAGTCCAACGCATGCGCTGCTTTGTTGCAGCACTACTTGCAGGGGATGATACAGGAGCAATAACTGAAGTTTCTACAGGCACAGGTGGGATTTGCTGTGATGCTTGGACTTGCTGCATTGGGAAATTCAAAGGTTGTTTTTCCTCCTGAAATTGCATCTTTGAACACACGACAAGATAAGAATGGGTCTCCTTTTGTTATTTTAACACTAATAAGATCGTATGAAGAAGTAAATGAATGAGGAATAGAAATTCAGCAGTCAGTGCAGAATAAACTGACCTTCAGCTCCGAGTCGCCAATACTTGTATCAGCAATAATATCGTTCCAATCAGAAGGTAGAGCATCTTCATCATTGAGTACAAGGTCGGCCCACTCCTGCCAATCGCTTTGTTTATTGCTAGAAGCTACCTGACTATTCTGGACAGGGTTATTCATCGAATAATCAAGGAAATTAGGCAGTGGATCTATACACCAGGGTTCATGGTTTTCATTCAAATATTGGCTTGATGCTGTGGACTGAAGAACTCCCGAATGAGGTAATTGGATCGATGTCTCACTATATGTTGACTGAGAAATGAAAGGTGCAGTTCCTGAATGCTTTTCCTGGGGTGAAACAGATGAGAACTGAAGATCTGCGGAAAATCCTGATGATGATGAGAACATAAGACCAACAGCCCCACTGTTGGAAGGCAAAGAAGAGACAACAGTTCCAGGATGTTGCTTGAGCTCCTTTTCCATCGAAGCCTGCTGCAAGTCTGGAAACTTAGGGTACTTTTCTCCAAGGGCTGTTGGAAACATAGACATGGAAGAAGAAAGTGCCCCTGATGCACCACAATTACTGAGTTGACTTGCAACCACACTTTGAACAGACACAGCAGGACGTGCTTCCATTTGAACTTTGTGGATGAGTACAATACACTACTATATTCTCCTCAATTAGTATCTTCTGATTTCTTAGTAACCAGTGTCCAAGATTGATTCCTGCATCATCAGCATGACATCAAAATCAAAACACCAAGAACCTCAAGATAAAACATACCAATAACATACCTTGCATTTAGGATTATTAAACACACATGGTACTCATGACTGGACACAATTCCAAGGAAAAATATCAAAGAAAAAATAACCATTTTAAAAATTAAGTGCTTAGCAACATGGATTATTATGAACAGAAACAACAAGCGCCCTACAACTAAAAAGGAGTATACGAGATATTTCTTGCCTTGTTATAGGAAAATTTAGATGGTTAAGCATAGTTCTGTCTATGTTGAAATTCAGCAAACACAGAAACTGCATGATGGATACATGCAAAACCCCATAAATGAAAGTTATATGTCATTGTGACAGCTAAATTACAACCAAGCAATGAAATCAAGCATGACTTGCCAGTAAGATGATGCAAGATCCCGGCACTGCCAAGTAGAACATATTGTACAACTGGAATCTTTTTTGTAACCAGAGTAATTATATGTAAATTATCACTAATATTGCAACTTTGCCAACCAAAGATACACATCATATTCACAATTTTAAGTTGAAGAAATGTTGAATAAAATAAAAATGAATCGCATCATTGTAGTACACATGGAAATACTATGCATTTTTCAGATACATCCACATTAGAAATCCCCACAGAATTAGCCATTTATGTGCATGTCAGGGTGGCTGCATACATCACATCCCCTTGTGGTGCGGCTCTTTCCAAGACCCCACAAGAATGGGGATGATTCATGCACCAAGCTTCCATTTTTTTAGCTTTTTCTAGAAATCGCAACAGAATTATTTCTTTGAGAAGTCAAACCAGAAGATTTATGATTTCTTGAGTCAGGTTCACATCCTAGTGAAGGCAAAAACACTAGGTGATTTCTTTCTAAGTACCTGTGTCTGTCGAGGTAGCAGGTGACCCATTGAATTAGTGGAGGGGCAAGCAAGTTGTCTAGACACCAAGGCTATATGAAAAAACAAGAAAGATTAATGATTTCCTCTGTGAATACAGAAGGAAAGGTATTAGGTTGACATCAAGGCTTAAATTGTCTTGCATGAACAGCAAGGATTCAACCATACAAGAGCAAAGTTATTAGTATGGAGATTACATGCAAAAACGGAGCAATTTTTGCACAAAGATTGAGCATAGCTTGTGTTAGCCAAAAAAAGTTTGAATAACATCTTTGGTAATGACAAAAGAGAATAGGACTTGAATGACACTACCAAGCTAATGTAGCTCTGAGATGGATAGGCTAAAAGTTGAGTAGTACTATCAAACCGGGATAAGAGATTAATAAATTTCAGAATGCAAGAAGAACCCACCTGCTGTTGAACCATGTTTATACAAGGCTAACCTCCTGTATTCATCTTTTCCTTTTGATCGGAATAGAATTGATCATGTCAAGTTAATGTAGCACTGACATCAGCTATTGCCTAAAGCTTCCGCTTTTATTTCAGTACCCCAACCAGCTTAACTGAATATAAAGTTGCAAGAAGTCCACACACAGAGTCAATGTTAAAATTTTCAATCTCAACCAACTTAATCTAAATAAAACCAGGCAAAAGTAATCAATTAACTATGTCTCAAGCCCAAATTAATCTGAATGGGCTCTCTGAATCCTCTAATATTCATTTTGCTCGTCTCGAACTTATTTCAACCTAACATTGGCGAATAATTTGTCTTTTTAAGACAAATTAATTAGGGGTTCTCTAAATTCTAGAAGTAGAGGATCTCGACAATCTCACACTTAGTCCTAGTCAATAACTAGATTAGCAATGCACCGAGCAAACTCCTGCCCTTGGGCAAGTTTTATATCAACTAAGGATTCATTTGGTAATGCAGGTATCAGTTACTCCATCTTTTACCCAACATCAGATAATACACCAATTCCCTCATAACTTATAAACACACTGTTCATTCAGGTTTTAAATTGCAACCAAACATCTTATTAATATACATGAATAGCTTACTTCCTAACCAGCTACCAAAAGTTGTATAACTTAATCAAAATTAACACATAAATAAGTTACCTCATTATTAACGCTACCAAAGGTTCCCCTAAGTTGATACCAAGTAGTTGGTATGCCTATAAGAAATCTTTGCTTTTTGTCTGTTTACCCTTGTCTAAAACTCCAAGAACAGGTTTAATAAGAGAAAGTATAGGTCTTCTAAGATAACTTACCCCACTCCACCCCACCTCATCCCACACAAGAGATATCCCATTAGAGCTACAATCAAACTCCGCAAAAAGAAAAAGATAAACATTAAAAATCACTTCTTTTGGCAAGAGATTATCCATTCCATCCAAAAACATCAAAATTATTGAAAGAAACGAAAAGGGTATACGAAACTTTTACCTAAAAACAAACCCAGATAAGAAAAAGTTTGAGTAGAGAATCAAAACAGCTCCATTAGAACCCGAAAAAACAGGCCAATCATAGAGCACATAAACTTCAATATATAAAATCACCTGTATGTACAAACAGCTAAATCGTTTTGCCGATTTCGGGAGATTTCATTTCATCGCCGGCGAAATCGAAAGAATTTGAACGGTGAACGTTGATTTTTTTTGGTTGGCTGAGAATTTTGTATCCTAGTAGTACAGTGCCTACTTGCAGAGATGGAGGTTGACTACACGCGCTTTGCGCTTATGGAGAGCGCGTGAGGAGATATGAAGGAATATGACGAGAAGTTGGTGACTACCATGTGGTGGGTCCCACTTGACCAAAAAAGCAATATTATTGGTTTTGTGAGCTGAATATCTCGTGCGCTACACGTGTGATTTTAAAAAAAAAAATTATTTTTGGATTTTAATAATTTAATTTTTTATTATTATTTTGTGGGAAAATGATTTTAATATTCTAAGTGAAAAGGGAAAAAAAGTTAATAATTGTGAGTTGAAAACTTGATTTCATTAGTGTGGTTTCAGTGGATTAAAGGCCAAATTGGGAGGTCCTTCTTTTTATGGGATAAATTATGTAAAGTAGTCATTTAGCCAGAAAAATTATACAACAAGGTGAATAAATAATAGTAGTATAATATGTATTTATGATAAATACATAATTGACAAAAAAAAATAATATTCCAATTAATGACAATTGTGTTTTATCATATATCAAGTGTATTTTGTACTCCATATCAACTGTATTTTTGTATGATGAATCAATTGTATACATATTTTCTATCAGTTGTATTATGTCATTGTATTTGTTGACACAAATTGTGTTTGTTAATGTAATTCTATTTGATATATGATAACGATTCAATTATATTCAAATAATTATATTTGTGTTTGTATGTGTCGAATGTATTCGTGATACAACGAATATAATACGTATTCATTCACCTCTCCTTCCTCTTTCGGTTTCGCTAGTCTCTCTCCTACCTCTCTCTGTCTCGCTCATTTCTCTCCTCCCCTTCTCTCAGTTTTGCTTGTCATACAAATGAGTTGTATCAATTATATTCGTGATACAACAAATACAATAGATATTCAACTTCTCTCATTTCTCCCTCGGATCTTGCTCACCTCTCTCGCTCGCGTCTCTCTTCTCCCTAACATATAACTATAATTTATGATTAAGCAAACTTAAGCTCAAAATATAATCATTTTTCCAACTCAATCAAAATTAACCATTTGGTATTCTTTATTGCAAATAAAGTGGACAAAAGTCCTTTAATGTGAATTGAGTTTTTTCTTCTTCAATCATTCATTGTTCGCTCTAATGCACAATTGTTTGAAGCCTTGAATTTTTTCCGCTTCCATATAACGGTTGCTCATATTCTTCCATTGATAAAGTTTGGCTTTTTCTTTTTTTTTTATGGGTCCTAGATTTTCAAATTAGTCTTAAAATAGTGTTCATTTTGTTTGTTGTATTTTTCTTCTTCGTTGCTTCTTTTTTTAGTTTTCAAATTTGACGTACCATAAATAAAAATAAATAAAAATATTGAGAGAATTTTAGATTTTGAAAATTTTCACTATCTTTCAATTCCTATACGATTTTATATTTAAAAGACTCGAGAACACTCTAATGTAGATTAACTGCTAATGCTCATGAAGGTGGTGATTTTGACATTGCAATCATTATACATTAAACACAGATACATACTTCGTGTATATATGGGATGTATCTATCTAATATCTGATACAATGATTGTGATACATACTTCACATATGTAATACATATTTCACGAAGTTGTTTAGATACATTAATTTGATATCATATATAATAAGCGTGCAAATTGTATGTGTTATAGTTTAGATGAATCAGATACGATGTCAACTTTGTATATGTATACTGAATCGATACGATGTCAACTTTGTATATGTATACTAATTTCTATTTATTATATAAGTCTATTCAGATAGACTTTTTTTAATGATAAGTAAACATTCAATAACATGCAAATGCATTATATCAATTCTAAATACATGGTAAAAATATAATTCATGTACAATTTTATAAAATATAGTTCTGATATAGCAATAAAATAAAAATTATGATCAGATACACTACTAAAAAAACTTATCTTTCAATAAAAAAAGTTATAACTCAAAAGATGGGGATTTACTTGAAAATGATAAGTTGTTAGTTGTGTAATTTACTCCTAAAATTTAGCATTTTAAGTACACATAATTATGTGTATATGCTTTGACTGTATACATAATACATGTATCTGGATGTGCCAAATATAGCGAACTATATATGCTAAAAACTTAAAAAAAAAAATTAAAAAAAAGGACACAAAAATTTTTTTAAACTAGTAAAATTTGTATTGTAAGCTGAATATTTGAATTCACCAAGTGTAATCTTTCAATGAATTTAAAGGCCCAACTGAGAGGCCCTTCTTTTTCTTTTACTTGGGCCTCATTTATTTACATTAGGATTAGAGAATGTCTGGGGCCGTTATTTGCTTATTAATTTATGAAAAGTTGAACGGTTATTCACAATAAAATTTACTCGGATGTTTATATCAAATCATTATATGCATGTAATATGTTTAAATTTATAATTTTTTAGTTCATTAAATTACGTAATAATAAAAATTGCATTGACTTAATATATACACCCATTGAAGATAAGTTTTTTCGATTATTCGATCTTACTTATATTGGTTATTGGTCGTTATTTGCTTATTAATTTTTTTGCCTGTCAATCAAGATGGGTTGATGTCCATTTGAATTGAGGTTTTTACTTGTATAAATAGTAATAAAAAAAAGTTAATTTTTTCATGTGTTTACTTTTATATTTTAATCTATTCTCGGTGTCGGAGTCCAAAATTCTATCGAGGGGTTCAAAAAATTAAGCACGCTAATAATATTCATAAATAACGGTTCGAGTCAGATTATATATAAACGGATTGAATAATAAACGGATTGACAAAAAAATCCTTAATTCAAATAATTTCTTACAATTACAATTACAATTACAACTTATCTTAAGAAACAAATTTAAAGTACATATCTATAAAGTAATTTCTACAAGTTCTTCAATTCCTTTATAATTGTCTTCAGCTCCTGAAAGTGAAAATAGAGAGCAAGTACAAATTTAACATTAGAAAGATTAACAATAAACACAAATTAAAGAAAAAATACTCTTTCTTCACAAAAAAATCTTTTTGACACACCGCACATATAAAATTCTGAATTTTTTTATAAAAAAAAATACAAAAACTTACAGAGATTGTCATCAACGGTTGAATCAACAAAACACACTTTCTTAACTAAGTTTACCATAGAGTTACTCCTTTGACATGTGCTCAGAAGGTTCAGTTTTAAATATATACACGTAAACAAAAAAATCAATCTTATACATAGAGTCTAATCTTTTTTATCCAGAAGGTTCGGATGAACCCCTTGGCACATCCGCCCCTGTCCACCCGGATAAAAATCTTGATTGCTATTTCTTGTTTCTTGAGAAAAAAAGAAAGGGTGTTTTTTGTTTGTTTTTTTTTGGTATTTGTAAGTTAACATAATAAATAAATGTGTTTAGTATAAAAGCCCTCCAACTTTGAATAATGTATTGCACAAGTATAAACTTTAACAAGTATAAACTTGAATAAGTAAGTACATGTGTCCTACTTAGCGTCATATATGGTGTCTTACGTATATTATGTTACGTAGGACGCGAGTGTCTACTTGTTCGACTTTATATATGTTAAGTATCTACTTACATGTGATGTCCTACGTTAATTATACAATGTAGGACGTGAGTGTTTACTTGTTCAACTTAATTTATATATATTTAAGTGTTAATTTCATGCGTGCAAGCAAAGTTTAAAAATTAGATGTCAATTGGGGTCAAATCAAATGACATGTTTATATATTATGTCTTTTAAGTTCAAAGAAAATGTTACATGTATTGTTGGCTTGAGAGTAGTGGTGAACTAAATTCAATAGGTTAGGCAACTAAACCTACTAGTAGGCTTGTAGCTTGGCTCACTTAATTGAGGATAAATTATCTCGTAATTAATTATCTCAAGATTCATTATCTTTCAATTGTTACTTCTCTCTCAATGTAGGATAAAAATACAATAGTACAATCCTCAAATAGTTAATTTCAAAAACCTTATCTTGTAATTTCATTCCAATCAAATATGAAATATACTTATTTCAAAATTAATCTCAAAATCAATTATATCTTATCCTTCTTATTAATCGAGTACGACACTCAATGAGCAAATAATTTAACTTTTCCATTAATTCTTGGGTGGATATTTAAAGCCGTTTTACCTTTTTTTTTTCTAAAGCTACCCATTGGGTCAGGTTAACTAACAAAAGGCTACAATTGCCTTTATTATTTTTTGATGATTAATAGGACTTGTTTGGATGATGTTTAAATATAATATTTATTTTAGATATTAATTATATTTTATTTTATTATAAGTAAATTCATTGTATTTCAATTCCACACTGATTGTATCCTCCTATCTTCTCTCATATAAAAAAAAGGTATTATACGTAAATATAACCATTAATTTAGTGTCAGTTGATAACTATGATCCTTAACTTTAGATATGTACAATAAGACAACCTTAATACAGTTTATTTTTGTCCCCTTTCAATACCCGCCATTTTCGTGGTTACTGCAATTTGAATTAATGGATTCAATCAACCCAGTTGTTTATGACATCCCAACATTTTTTAAGATCTACAAAGATGGAAGTATCGAAAACATGATTTTGTTCCTCCAATCACAGGTGTTCGATCCAAAGATATCGGAGAACAATATAACGGTACGGCTTTACCTTCCAAAAATCACCCAAAATGACAATCAGAAATTTCCACTCCTTGTGTACTTCCATGGAGGAGGGTTTGTAATCGAATCGGCGTTTTCTACTTTTTATGATAGTTAGTTATGTTCACTCTGTATCTGCAGAAACTAATGTAGTTGTTGCATCTGTTGAGTATCGATTAGCACCAGAAATGGATCTCACAACATGTTAATGGCGGACGAGAAAGTGAACCATGGTTGAAAAGCCATGCGGACTTCTCACGATTTTTCTTGTCAGGTATATTGGGTTGAATTGAATATGGGTCAGATCAATTATTAGAGTAGTTTGTTCATATAGATTTGGGCAATTCTCTTCGATCTTATAAATTAGTTTTTCGAGTTGAATTAGATCTACCTGTCATATCACATCATGGTATCAGAGTCAGGTTTAAACAGGTAGTTTGCTTATATAAACTTGATCAAATATTTCATCATTAGCTAACTTTTAGAATTGAGTTACAATCCACCCAAATTGATTCAATCTTCATATTTTTTTATGCCTTTGGAACAAAAATATGAAAACTAATACACTTCCTCTATCACAATTTTATGCAGTATGGTTAGAATTTCGAGAGTCCGACAGTTTAAGTTTGAATGTAAATTTTATGCATTTTGATCAATCATGTTACCTGTTTCGACTTGTTTTGATGCAATAATTTTGTTTTACTGAAAAATGTATTTGATTTTTGTCACTTCAGGTGATAGTGCAGGAGCCAATATTGCTCATAACATGATGATGCGAGAAAGTGTAGATGAATATAAACTCGGAGATAGTATAAACCTTGTTGGAATGGTGTTAGTTCATCCTTATTTTGGGAGCAATGAGCCAGATCCAATTTGGGCCTATTGCTGTCCGGAAAATCCTAAAACTGATGATCCGCGATTGAATCCACCAGTTCATCCAAGTTTACTATCGAAGCTTGTTTGCTCGAAGATTTTGATATGTACTGGAGGAAAAAGACAGAGGTTGGACATACTATGAAGCCTTGAAGAAATGTGGATGGAAAGGTGAAGTTGAAATTAAGGAAACAGAAGGGGAAGAACATGTTTTTCATTTGGTTAAGCCAACTTCTGAGAAAGCTAAGGCATTGATGAAGTGGTTGTCTGATTTCTTTAAACAATCAAATCGAATTTGACGAGAGGAAGGTGCTTGGATGGTAAGCAAGTAAACCCCCCTTACTTCCGATTCTTAGATTGTGAGTTCAAAAGTTTAAGAGCAGAACTTGAAGTCATTATTAATTTGTAGTAATATAAATTAAGGTAGAATTAATTAATAATTATAACTCCAACATATATATGATATGTTCCGAAAAAAGAAATCCTAAAATGAGCACCACAAATATACTAAACCTAGAGCATATAGTAAATAATTAAATTGCCTAAATGTATATATAAATTGACTTAATAGATTAATTATCACATCAAACAGCAACTATTAACTCCTTGACTCTTTAGTGTCTCTACTTTCCCTTTCTCAGAATCAAGTTGCACTTTTGTCCTTTGAGTTGTAGCATTGATACACCCTGCAGCATGCTCTAATTTCCTGTCATTGTCGTTGTCGTTGTGATTATCATGTCCGTGAACGTGATTGTGGTTGTGGTTATGATCATGTCCGTGGACGTGGTTATGATTGTGTTTGTGGTAATGGTCGTGGTCGTGGTCGTCAGACTTTTCACTTTTTGACTTTTTTGATTGTGAAGGTTTATCACCGTAATGCAAAAATCTACCATCTCTTCCTCCGTAATAACCTGTCTGATTATCTTCCATTTGTCCAACAAAACTAGAAAGCAACATGTTATTTGGTACTCCAAATTTATTATTACCAATGCTATAATCAATTGGCCTTGAAGGTAAAAACAAGTTAGTTGAACACTGTCCAAATTGCAAATGACATAACTCTGCTTTATTCCTTGCTCTTTTTAGTATTTTCAAGAATTTATTTGGATACACAGTTCCCGATAACTCCATTGTCCCATCCGTGTTCATTCTAAAATTTGTCACTGTTCAGAGGATAATCTCAATTTAGACGAATTTAACTTATATATATCGATGATTAAAAAAATATTTAAAAAGTATTGAGGAAATACCGTCTACGTTTTTCAACACCTTGGCAATAGTCCTTTGCCATCTATCAGCGTTAATATCAATCTTTAGAATACATGTCTGCGTAAAAGATAGAGACAAATCAATCATATGTGAATTTCATGTAACACAATATAATACGATATTTATGAGAAAATTAAGGTACAGAGTTTACCATGAATGAAGGGTACTCTTCCATATTCAATTGTTGAATTAGCTGCAAAGTTTGAAGTACGTTTTTCAATCTTCATTCGATAAAACAATAGAATACAATACAGTATGGTATAAAATTATAGGTAGCAAACATTCAAAAAAATGAAATCGAAAAGGTAGATTTTCAATTTTGTAGAAATAAAATTTTAGTATTTGAATAAAGTTACGTAAGAAGCTACCTATAATAACCACTATTCCTTCGTTTCAAAATAAATGATTTTATTTAAGTTACTGCACACCCCTCAAAAAACGATTTATTCCTACAAAGTAATATAAGTTTTTAAGAGATATTCCCAAGCTAAAAACACCATAATATTTTATTGAATATCATCAAACGAAGAATTTATCAATTAAAAACAATAACAATAAAGAAGAACATAGATCGACGAAAATAGCATATTTTTGCACTATAATATATAGAACAATGATAACATACTCCACGAAATCTCATAGGAGATTTGAAAAACAATAGAATGTATGCAGATCATATATTTTTACCTTTGATATAGATAATATGCTTATAGTAGACCCTTAACTCAGAAGAAATATTTTTGTAGATCACTAACTCGTAGAAATGTAAAGATGTAAGCAAATTAACATTAACTAAAACGAGATCATAGATTTAGAGAATAATTACCTTCTAACTGAGATTAATTATTTTGTTTGAGCAAAGTATTATAAGAGCCTAATAAGGTGGCTCTAATTAATAGAAGATCTTAATTATATTATTTTTGTCTACTAAGTAATGTTTTCCATATATTGTTGGCTTTAGAATTAGAAAAAAATATATATTTGTTTCCTTTTTGTTCCTCTTCCATATCTTTGGCTCGATTTTCATGGTAATTATATTATAGGTAAATCTTTATAATTAACATTACCATATGATTGAGATGGTAACGAAAATGTTATAATAGGTTAAGTTATACTAATAATATAAAGAATATTATTTTGTTTTGTTTGGTTGGAAAAAGCATATTAATCAGAGGACGAAGTTAGGATTTCAATTTTATGATTGTCTAAATTTTAAAATGTCATTTTTAAGTAATAATAATCAAGCTCTATATTTAATTTGTATACGTATATACATACTATTTGAGCAAAATCTATTGAACTCGATCGGACCCGCAGAGTAATTTCAAAATCAACAAAGTAGAAAATGAAAAGAATTAACCTAATTGTAGATTGAACTAGTTATAGGGCAATAAAACAGGAAAATATGTGTTCCTTTTCTGCCCTATATCACCTAATATCTTTTTTACTTCAACTTATATATTAATATTAATAATATACATTGATCGTGGCAAAAAAATATATTACACTGGCATATTGTTTTCTTTATTTATATAACAAATAATTGTCTTATTTTCAGTATCACAAAATTTATTTTTTCTGAAAGTTATCTGTAAATATCTTCAGGGATAATGCACAAGTACCCTTCAATTTATGTCCGAAATTCAGAGACACACTTATACTATACTAAGGTCCTATTACCGCTGAACTTATTTTATAGTAATTTTCTACCCTTTTTTGCTTTACGTGGCACTAGCTTGAAAAAAAAAGTCAACCAACGTTAGGCCCACAAGATAGTGCCACGTAGGCCGAAAGATGTAGAAAATTATTAATAAAATAAATTCAGAGGTAATAGGACCTTAGTATAATATAAGTGTGTCTCTGAGATTTCAGGTATAGATTGAGGAGATACTTGTGCATTATTCCATATCTTTAATATAATTTGATATGCATATATAACTAAGCACAACTTTTTCCTTAAAAAGGGTAATATTTATTTTTATACTATGAAGTAAATTATATTTGTCGTATATTACTTTTTCATCATGTTTAAGAAATCAAAGCTTATCATATAGAATTTGAGACGTTCATTAAAAATTTAAATAAAAGAAAATAATCATATAAAAATCTCATATAGAAATTTCATGTGTTTTATTTATAGATCTTGTTCTTTTACTAATCTATCATGAAAAATCATATAACAAATATTATAACATAAATAACGGATTATATAATCAATGTTTCTTTAACAAAAGAGTGGATATGAGAACCACCATAGACTAAATAGATATCTAACAATTTTAAAGTTTTATTAATGATGTCGAGGGAAGAAGGATGTTGTGTGATTGGAAATAAGTTGTGTTAGAGATATTATTAATGATATTTTGCATTTTAATAATAGAAATTTAAAAATATTAATTAGTAGGCATAAAGTGGAGAAAGTGATGGCATAATCTTTTGTAACTCATCTAACCATAATTGTTATCTTCTACGAATTGTCTCAAAACGTATTTACCGGACGTTTATGGACGCTTGATGGAAACAAGTCAAGAGATATATTATTGGATCGATATAGATTACAATTTATACCACAATAAACTTAAATTTCCTTATAGAGAACGAAATTTTGATATCTTAACTCGATAATTTATTATAATTGTGATATATACAACAATAATTGTTCTTAAATTGTTATCCCACTTTCTATATGAAATAAAAATAACATTACAATATCAAAATAAGTTATTTCAATTCTATTCCAATTACTATAAAAATAAATTTATCCTAAATTTAATTTCGAAATTAATTATCCGTTACCATAATAGCAAAAGTGCAAGAGCATTATTGATGCATCACAAGTGCCGTGGGTAGATTTTTCTCTGTTTTTTTTTTTAAACAGCTTCATGTGACACATACACTACTTTTTCACTTTAATCATTCAGTATCCATTATATTGCCATTATAATCATAGATTATTTGAGTGACTATTTTTTGCCACATCATTATTTATTGCAATATTTCTAATTTATTTATTCTTTCCCCCAATAGCTTTTATAAAATCAATTTACTTAGTTGCATCAATATCAATATCAAAATAACAGAACTAAAATTATTCAAACATTTAGGAGTAACATATTAAACCTATCTCATTTTCTGAAGTTACTTGTAAGATAAAAATTACCCAAAATCATATAAGAAGACAACATGGCAATCCTAGGGGGTGTTTAACTGTTTATTATTCCATCAATAATCCCATTAATTGTAGCCTTGAAAAGAAGTTATACTAGATAGACTTGAGGCCCACATTTGCTATCCATACACCTATTATTTTCTTTTGCTAAAGTTCATCAAACCAAAACATTATAATATACTATGCTAAAAATGGAGATATTGTACTCATTAGCATTATCAAATTTTTGACAGAATTTTCTTTGATGAAGTTCATCCACTTATATATATACACACACTTAATAACCTGGGGATGTGAATAATTCAGAAAAATATGGTAAAACTACATTGTAATGGAAACATGACCAAATTCTCTACTCAACTTGCTAATTATTGTGCTGATGAACTCCTGAGAAATGAAAATTACCGAGGAGCTAAAGGTGAACGATGTTCCTTGGAGCATCCATCATCGAAATTTTGAGAGTAGCTGTAAGCATCATAGCTAAATCGAACAGAACTCCTCTGCCACGAAAGAAGTTGCCTCCACTGTGACTTTAACCTCCAATATAACTTCCTAGCAATGTAAAGTCCTTTGAAACAATTCACAGGTGTTCTTCTTTCAAGACTAACATCAGAGCTGCTGTGTGCAACTCTACGTCCGTGCCACTTCAACATCTGGATCATCTTTGAACTTCTCATCATCAAGATTTTTGACCTACACCCTGCTTACCAAACATAAGAAAGTACTTAGATATCTATTGGTTTTAGGGGACTTCGAAAAATTACAAGATTAATGGAATGTGTAAAGAGGAATATAAAATGTATGTGCTTTTCAAGTGTATATATTCCATTTGTAGGCATCAGCTTCGTTTATATTGGATGTCCTTTTCATAGATGCAGTGAGTGGAGGTGGTTCTCTCTCATATCAAACGCGACAGCTGTGTGTTGTTTCTTGTAGGGCCTAACCGTCCAAACTTCAAAGAGAACAAAAAGCTCTTCCTATTGATGTAGTTAAGGCCCTAATTAAGGATTAGACAGAATCTTACCAACACAATCCCATTATCTTTATCTAAAATCATTATGACTGGAGCTTGTTATGATGTCAAAGGAAGGCTCCCTTCAGCTCCTATGCAAAAAAGATTAAAAAGTTCTCTCCGCCAACTCTTTCACTATAGATCGTTGGATTGAAAGGACTAATATTTAAACAAGCAAAAGAAAAAAAAGGATCAAAAGGGGATACGTGTGTCATAGAATGCCTCAGCATCTCTCTTTGTTATCCACTTATATCGCTATTTTAGCTTTCCTTTATTGCTTTATTGACCTTTTTCTTATTCTTTTCTTTGTTCTTTAACTGGAATAAAATAAAGATATAATATATTAGAAAAAGTGAGACCTATGAATGAAGAAGAGAGCCAACTTGAACCTTTTATTTTCTAATATAATAAAGATGATCCTGCTTCAAGGAGTCAACAGTCAACATGAAGTGAGTGGTCACCCTATTGGACAATGGACGGTTTTCTCTTGTCACTTTTGCATTCCATCTTAAGCAAGCACAGCAAGAAACAATAGAAATACTTTCTAGTTAAGTTTTATCATGACTAAGGTCTACATGCCATCCAAGTTCTTTCACAGCTCTGATCACCGCCTTACCAATAGTTGAAACTCTATGGCGAGAATGTTTTGGCTATTTTCCAAACAATGCAAAAAAACTTATAGTCACAATAAATACATTTAAGAAAGCAAGGCTTACCAGTTATGCCTTCAAGAAAAATATTGTCAAGTTCAACTAGATTCTACATCAGAACCACCAACATGACAAACATGAAGGCACCAAATTCTCTCAGCAACATCACCTGCAAGTGTTGAACATAAATCAGGCTCTGGGAGTACGTAGTATACTCCAAACAGAGGAGATGTTCAGGCTAACATGAATAACCTAATGAGAAGACAAATAGCAGAAACAACCAAATTTCATTACATGGTCTCTGAAAACCCATATATCCATAGAGAAATTATAGTGCCCGGAAAGGTATCATAGAGTAGTCCACCAGAAAGATTCTTTCACTTAGTGACCTCATATTAAATGATGTCACAGACAAATAAGCCTTAATATAAAGCTGCTGATAGGTCCAGCTTTTAACCAGTATTTGATAAGGGTATTAATTTTATCTTAATGGCAGAAAACAACTGAGAAACCTCAGACCTAGAAGGTAAGTTATGCTACCTACATCTAGGTGTAATTGAAACAGGAAAGGTTATTTATGCCTGAAGACTTTTATCTACTTAAGTAAACTACAACAACGAAAAATTGATTTCCAATCCTTCCAGAGTTCGTTTCAGAAATAATAGAAATTGTTCCCTCAGGTCTACTAATAAAATTTGAACTTAGTAAAATTCCTGGCTTCATGGAAGACATTAACTAAATGCTACGCAGAAAGGCCTTCAAGAAGTAGATAAAATAGTCTGTGAAACATTTCAGTTCATAGTTTTCAAGGATATGGTCATAGTCAATCAATGTATACATAACATTAGTACAGAATGAGAGAGAGAAATCATAGCAAACCCACATTCACTATACTTCCTCCTTTCCTTAGTACTACTATCGGATCTGCATAAAAAAGAAAAGAGGCAAGGTAGAATAATCAGCAGAATAAAGCTCTTCGCCAAGATAAGAAGCTGAAGTATGAGAAATTCAATATTCAAAACGCTGATCATTATAACCAACAGAAGCATGTGACATGAAAGTGTACCTAGTAAATGAAAAGTCTCCTGTAACTTGACTGTCAAGCTCTGTCAGATATTTTCTAAACAAATTTGACCTACATTAATTAAACCAGCTATTCATTGATAAACTCCAAAATATATAAAGTCAGTAAGCTGACTGGTGTAAAAGGATTGATCACTTCTCTGTGAGAAATCTCAACAGACAACAGGATATGAATCTCATACCAGGAAGGAATTGCAAATGCTGCTAGGACTGGAGATAGTTCCCACAAGAGATATAGCCGATTGTGTAAGAAAACTTCAAGGTACTCAATAATTCCTTTTTCCTATTACAACAAAAAGAGAAAAAAAAAAGGAATATAAAACATCCACAAGGAGAACAAAAATATAAGAATGTTCATAACGTGGAAATTGACAATGAATGCAAACTGGACGAAATGCTTACTTTCCTTAGAGTTTAACACAAGAGTGAAATTTAGATATGGTGCATGTTAGAGCAACAAGTTGAACATCTTGAGGTGAATGCTCACATACTGGCCTGGTTTTGGAATTTTGCAGATGCTACTTGTACAGGTTATAGTATCCGCAGGATATATATAAGAAAACTTAAAATATAAAGGATATAAAAACTTTGCTCAAAAAGTGACTTAAAGAGGTACAATGTTCATCTATCAGGTAATGTGTCACTTGAAGACGAACACGACAAACAAGTAAACCTCAACATGGTGTGTACACAATGATTGTTCAAGTATAGTTGGATACATCATAGATTTGCTTTTTTGCACAGTATAAATTAGACTTTACAATTTCATTCTTCTCAAATGAATTTTATGTCTTCTAAATTAACACAATCATGTCCGTACGATACACTTTGTTTTCCTGCCATAGTTATTTATGTACACTAAGAAGTAACAAGAAAACAATTCAGGTTATAGACAATGTAAATAAAGGACATGGCACAGTTTTTATACTTACCAAGAACATGGCCTAGATAGGAGGGTGAGGAGGACACGGATTGGGTAGAAGGTTAGTAGGTCACAGTGTGTTGCCTTGCTATCCGTTCATATTAGAGTCGTAGTATTGCTCTTGTAGTTTCTTGTCCTTCAACTTCTGTTACGATCACTTTTTTCTTGTAGTTTATCTTGTTGTTACTATCTGTCGATTTTCTATTATTTGTTGCTTCTTTTACTTTCACTATATTATTTTTTTTGTGACTGCTTTGGACTATTTTTCCTTGAGCCAAGGGTTTACCAGAAACAGTCACTATATCTCTGAGGTAGGGGTAAGGTCTATGTGCACTCTACCCTCTACGACCCAATTTTGTGGGACTACATTGGATATGTTGTTGTAGACAATGTAAAGAAAATGGACCTTCAACCTACCTCAACCTCAAAAGCTAGCTAACGAGGTGAGGATTACCCAAGACCATTGAGGAAACAACAACTCATTTCCTCAACCAATGTGTGAAAATGTAACACCCCCGACTAAGAATGAACATCTGGAGTGTGGAGAATATGACAAACAAACCCAACATTGGGTAAATCAAGAAATAGGAATGGGTATGGCTTTAATACCATGTAAGGAAAATAGAGTTTGAGCCTAACTCAATCCTAAACCCTAGTTCATGAGGTGATGATTGGCTAAAACCATATAAGGAAACAACATATTTCCTAAAGCAATGTGGGATAATCTAAAAGGCAAGCCAAGCTTGAATCTGTGACTTATAGGTCACATTGAGACAATTTCACCATTGCTCCAAGGCTCCTGATCCAATGTGGGATAATCTAACAAACAAAATAAACTATTGTGAAAAAATATAAAACGATCTAACCTCTATCTAGATTATTTGATCCATACAGACATGTAATCCACGTATGACGAACAAATAATACTATCAATTTCAGTTATACTGATGCAATTTTATTTTCATAGGCTTGACGTGCAGCTCTTCATACTAGACAATGAAGGGATTTCATTTCAAAAAAATAATTACCTTTGAGTTGATGGTTTCCTCTCTACAACCTCTCTGGACCAAGTTATGCACCTCATTGTATAGCCTCGAAGTGGTGACAAACTCATAAGAGGTCAACATCAAACGGTCAATCAGAAAAGTCCATCTATCCACTACACATGCTAGTAACCCGAGCTCCTGCAGAAGTTTGGTTTGAACAAGGAAAACTAGTCACATATTAGTACAATTACTTCTCTCAAAGAAGATCGAGCTGCATATCAAGAAAATCCCATACTCTGAATAGCCCAACCAATCAATTTAATTACCTTTAAATAAAATTTGCAACAGCAATTAGTGTTACAATTCAATTGGAATAGCTTATTTTTTAGATATCAAAGAAAACAATCACATGAACCACATTAAGTTTTTTACAGAACAGAGCTTGAATAATAAATGTACGTGCATATTCTTGAAACGAACAGAAGTACAAAACGAACTAATGCAACTTCAGTCATCTGCATAAGGGTAATTGTGGTGTAGCCCTACAGTTTAAAATACCTTATCAATCAATTACGCTGCGATCCCAAATCAGTTCGGATTTTGTTTATCTACTCCCTTCTAGTTGGCCCCAGTTAACTCCACTCTGAGCTAATTTGTCTTTTAATGCAAATTGAGATTCTACAATCTCTCCATGATCCCTACACCAGCATGCAAGTCTCTAACCAAATTACTAAAAAAACTTCCCAACAAACAGCACCAACTAGTTAGTATCACTTACATTAATACTTTTTTTCTATTATGTAAGAACTTGTAATCTTTGAAATAATTTCCCACCATGTATTTTAGGTATAGAATAGCTTATGAACCGAGAAAAGAACAAACAGAAAAAGACCTAGAACAATTACTCCCTTCATCTCAATTTATTTAACACTCATTTCGTTTTGGAATGTACCAAACTGTTTAATACCATTCCATTAATAATATTGTTCTATGTACCGTCACAACTTTCAACAATTTAAATTCATTTAACTCTGCAGATTTAAAATCCTGATGTTAATGTTTCCTTTATTCAAATAACTTTTCAATCATCATTAATATATTTTCCCACTACCACTAGTACAATACACATGTTGAATTAGTATCTCAAATTCCATGTCCAATCGAACACCATCATACAAGTAGAAACAGAGTGTAAAAATAATCACTCAGTTGTTTAAGTATTGTGCAAGTGTTAAAAGAAAGCCTAGAGCTTGATGATGGCAATTAGAACTTACCAATATTCTCTAATTTATGATAAAGAAACACACCTCCCATTTTGTCTCATGTCTAAGGCTTAAATGAATAAACAGGTTTTATCTTCAGTAGCTGCTAAGTCTTTCCTATATAATGATTATGACCCAAAAACCGAGTGAATTGCGAGTCAGACATAACAATTATTGATTGGATAAATGTGACCAATCCATTCTAACTAGAAAAATAAAAAAAATGCATTCCCGTTAGATTGTTTGAATATCCTCCTGTTAGTGGGAGGTAGCAGGTGCCGGATGAAATAGTCAAGGTGAGCAAGCTGCCCGGACACCGTCAAGAAAACAAAATAAAAACATTTTCAAAACAGAAGATTTGAAGGAGAGAATCTTTGAAAAGATAGATGAATTGACTTACAACTATTTCACACAAACTCTCTTCAAGTTGAGATGATATATCCATCCTCTGAAACACTTGAATCCATTGGCTCTTAGGGGCAGAAAACAGCAGGCTGGC
The DNA here is from genome assembly GCF_001406875.1 of Solanum pennellii. NCBI lineage: Eukaryota > Viridiplantae > Streptophyta > Magnoliopsida > Solanales > Solanaceae > Solanum > Solanum pennellii. Next base: position 76,865,532 of record NC_028645.1, read on the forward strand.
ACCTGAGACCAGTCTAATAGTTCTCTTGTCTAGAAAATATGAGAGGCTTCTTGATTTCCAAGAATTCCAGACAGCAGAATCGATTGGTCTTTCTTCAGTCCTTGGGGCATTAACAAGAATTGACTTTATTTTCTGTTGCACTACAAATGATGTGTGTATATACTTAACTATTCACGTAAGAACAAAGTAAAAACACATGTATACATGATCAATAGAAGATATCATATTCAGTCAAAACGACAGTAATCAAGCTTATTAGATACTTCTGCACTCTAATTACAGCTTAGGAGGTTTTAGCTTAAGCCTCTCCATCCAATTATAGAGAAGAAGCATTAGAATGAGATCATGTTAGAAGTCATGAAATATTGATGGAGAGCTTACTGAATTTAAATCACCATTTACGAGTTACTATTCCAAAGGTACTGCAGATAGTAGTGAATGCAGATGCCAGTGGATTAATCAATAAGTATCTTTTGGCCATGACGGTCAGAAGTGCTATGGTGATCTTTCCTCTTATGGGATTCAAATTGTTTATACGATGCAAGCAACATACTCGTTTTCATAACAAGTGATAAGGTGCAGAATGATTTCTAATGTTACTTTATAAGCTTTGACGTTTGAAAATTGTTATATTTTAGAAAAGAAACCCTAAAAAAAACAGAAAAACAAGATAAGAAACTACTTCAACCCTTGCCATGATGCAGAAGAAGCTCACACATTCTGCTTTTAATTTCTTTGAATTATACAATTCATGAAGCTGACACAAAATGCCAACCTGAAAACGGTCTTTATGTAAGTTTAATAGAAAAATTTTCTGCATTGTTTACGTGAAATTTCCAAATAACACATGCTCAACAAAATTAGAAACTACTCCAGTGCATGTCATGATGAAGAAGAAACTACAATGTTTGGCTATTAAGTTATTTTGGAAGACGCATATGCTAATGTAATTCATAAAGCTGCTAAACTTTTTTCTTTTCATATAAGTGAGTTCATAAAGCTGATACACTACATGCAGAAAATGGCCTTCGTGTTTGTTAAATTGACAGAGTGTCTACATCACTTACATGAAATTTGTTGTCTGCGTCATTTTTACATCTAAAGCATTGCCATCCTCCCTCACATACAGATCTCTTAAGCCACTGGACAAAATGTTCAACCCTGTCTCTGCTGCAGATATCAATGAAACAGATAGTTGCCTCGTTTCAAGCGCTTGTGCAGTGAAGAGAGAAAACTCACATCTGATTGAATCATCAGCTTGTTCACTTGGAGAAGAATTTTGCAATGAGTTTAGAGATTCCTCCCTTGGAAACTTTTTCTCACTAGGAATAGCGTTTCTAGATGTATTACACATCAAGGTTTCGAAAATGTCATTGAGAGATCTACTATGTGCCTTCTGGTGTATGTAATAATCCATCTCAACACTTGCATTCAGTAAAGCTTTCAAGTGTTCATCTCTCAGTGGAAAGACACTGATGAGATGTTCTAGCATAAATTCACTCGCTTTGCTAAGGACCTTTGAAGAAATATGGGCTAGACCCTGTTTAAAATATTAACAGAAGGCAGCCTTCCCTCTTTTCAGAATTATTCAAAAATTGCAATAGGAAACAATAGAAACAGGTACAAGATAGAAATACAAAAAAAGCACAAAAAGCAAGCTAATATATAATATATCAGGGCATGTAACAACAAATCCACTACCTGAGGGAGATATGGATTAGAGTTTATTTCACATAAAGCTGCATCAAGCTCCTCCAAAGAGTTTTTATAGTCATCTGAGCTACTTAAGTCCCTCATCACCTGTACACAAAGGCAAAATCAGCAAGTAAAGAAGCAAAATTAAGTAATCGTTAGTATCAAAAAAACACATTTATAATTTTCATGTAAAAAAAGGGCAAGTGACGAACTGTCTCCCAGTTCTTTCCCAAACCCTAACTTCAACTGAACAGTTATACTCAAAAAGTAAACAGGGAAGAGGTACTGACATTCTGGAGAAATAGAGCCCATTGAAGCGCATTTTTGATGTTATGTGAATCCCAGTGAGCAAGACGACCAGATGATTGATACCCAGAAGCAAGAATGGCCATATCTATGAACCCTTTCACCATTTTCACCAAATCTTCCAGAGAAGCATCTGGGTATGACCAACCCACCATCTTCCAACACACTATGATTTTCCCGCCTTGAGGAAATTATTTTTTCTTTTTTCTAAAATAAAATCTAATATTAGTCCCTTTAAAAAAAAAAATTAGATTAAGATATAAAATGAACACAGTTTTATATTTTTACCCCCTTATTAATTATTGTCAAATTTATTGAAGTCATCATATACGAAAATCTAAATGAAGGGTAAAATTGAAAGAACACTTTAAAAGTAGTCTTGAAAACTGAACAATTAAGTTAATTTAAAAAAGAAAAATGTCTCAAATTCAATTTAATATGAAATGGAGGGAGTATTGTATTGAATTCTATTGTATTATTAGTTTAAAATATAATGTTTTGTTTTAATTATTATTTAAATTTTATTGTATCATATCATTTAAATTTATCGTTAGATAACAACGAAAAAGCTCATGACTGATTTGGCATGATTACATCGTTACCTTAATATTTTCTTCTCATTTTATCTAAACACACAACAACCATCCAAACAAAGGGAAAGTAATGTCAATTGCTATTTCTATAATTCTATATAAATTAATTTTTATTTTATAGGAATGTCTTTTTTTAAAAAGAAATACTTACTGTAATACATTTATATTTGTGAAGACATTATAGTACGTCATGTGTCTCAATTTGCCGTACAAGTGAAACTAGGGTGAATCAAATTTGTATATGATTTTAGAATATTTTAAGTTGGTCGATTATTACCAATTCATAACATTTTTACATATTTTCTCTATAGAGAAATTTCAAGCAAAATACATTTTATAAAAATATCTTCCCAAAAATATTTGAAAATCTATAGCTCGCCTTCGTCTGTCCAAGTGACAACCCATATTAGGTTGACAAAAAGATAAATTCACATTCAAGCATTCATAGAATAGAGTCAAGCATCAATAAATAAGCAATTCATTCACTAAAGAGAAGAAGAAACATATCAAAACTTTTGCGTACACTTGGATAAAAGCATATTCAAAACCATGGAAATGAGAACCATTTGATCATCCCAAAATTTTGAACAAATAATTCTTACCAAGACAAAACCGTTCCTCAGAAATCCGAAAACTTAATGACAACCCAAAAAAAAAACAAGAATCATAAACTACTTAGGGGAGCTCCTACTTCTTCTACACAATAGCATTGGCAGCAGATGCAATCCTAGGCCATAGATCAGCACATTCTTTACCAATTGGGCCAGTGATGGCAGACCCTACAAAGCATAACATCAAAAGACAACGGTCAAGGAAAAATGTAATACAGGTTCACATATTTGTATCTTGTCAAGGGGATAATGACTTCGAATAGAATGGCAAAAAGTAGATTGAATTACCTTTCATTTCTCCCTTGGGGTTCACAATCACACCAGCATTATCTGCAGAACGAAAATACAACTGAATTACTAATGCCACAGATGAAACTGACTTCGTGTAGGCTATTCAGTTACAATGATGTAAACACAACATATCTCACAAACAAGAGATAGAACTGCGACTGCATAAAATGATAAGATTAGTCCATAAGCTATTACTCAAACACAACAATGCGCAGCAGCAGCAGCAATATCAACACAGAACGAACTATGACAGCAGACCCATGAAAAGATCCCTAAATACTAATTCACTTAGTACCTTGCGGACATCTATATATCCATTTAACTAAATTCTCACGTCCATCTGATTCAAAATGGATCAAGCGGTACTAGCAACTAATGTCTAATGTGGCAATTCAAACAGCAAATATTAAAATGCAATAATTGATTATAAAGAGAAATAAAACAAGGTCTACATATCCATCATAGTATAGCTACTTATTTGTATATAATACTAGTGACTTCTAGCTTCAATCATCACATGATTTAATAGTTGTTTTGGCTACTTCTGTAATATTCCATGCTATTCGCTATATTCTTTCTCTCCATTGTCTCATTGCACTTGAGCAACAGGATCTACGTACATTCTACCCTCCTCACAACTCACTTGGAGCCCTCACTTGTGGGATTTCAAGTTGGTATGTTGTTGTACTAGCAACTTCAACAGTAACACATTAACATCTCCCTTTGAATTCATCATTTGCCATAACAACAAACAAAACCGGCATTGAATATAGCAAATTCAGCGAAATACAACTAGAAAAAAGCATTACAAATCAACATTGTGATATCTAACACATCAATTCCATACAAAGTTAGTAGACTACATGATACTACATGATCCAGTATATTCCAGCCTATTGTTTAACAAACGAAAATAAGAACAATGATACTCTAAAATATACCTTCGAAGTACATGAAAACACCGTCCTTTCGGCGCCATGGCTTGCGTTGACGAACAATGACAGCAGGCATAACCTTCTTCCTGAGATCTGGCTTACCCTTCTTCACAGTAGCCATCACCATATCTCCAACACAAGCTGAAGGCAACCTGTTAAGCCTTCCCTTGATCCCTTTCACGGAAATGATGTACAGGTTCTTAGCACCAGTGTTATCGGCGCAGTTCACCGTCGCCGCCACCGGCAGACCCAGTGACATTCTGAACTTGTTCCCGGCGGAACCTCCTCGTCCTGAAAAGTTTCACACATCAAATTCCAAATAAATAATTACATGTAATCAGAGAAAGAAGTTGAATAAGATCAAGTAATACCTCGTTTCGACATCCCGGACGGTGTTGTTCTTCACGATCCCAAAAATCTGAAGAGAAAAATTGAAGCAATGGAGGCGTTAGGGTTTTATATACAGCTAATTCTGTAAAATTGACTAGGGTTTTTTTAGTTCGATAACCATGGCAGCCGGTCCAGTAACTGGTGCTCGTTTGGCCCAGTTGGCCTGTCATGTGGCCCAATTCTTTAGGCCTGCTATCTGGTTTTGAGCTTCGAGTTTTTCTTTCGAAAAAATTACATACTAAGATAAAATATATGTTATGTATTTTATATATTACATAACTAATAACTATGCTTTTGTAGAAAATATCTCCTCTCTCTCAAACTCTTGCTTCGTCACTCTTCTTCGCCTTCTCCTTTTCTCACGTCTCTCTTCTTTCGCTTGCTTCTCGACTTTATTTCTCCCCTTTGATCTCATATCACTTTTTGTTTTATCTTTAGAGATAAAATTGATACAAAACAAGAGAGAGATGGTGGAGACTTTTTTTTCTTATTTCTTATCTTCGATTTCTTACTCAGACTCTCAATATGCCTGAACGAGGGAGAGATACATTATTATATCAATCGTGTCATGAAAGAGTATACAATGTATGATACAAATGTATACAATTTAATACAATTGATATAAAGTGAATGCACAAGGAAAAGACGTATATTCGTTGATAGAACTTGATATAATTGTATTCGTTGATACATTGTATTCGTTTAATATAATTGTATTTGTTGATACAAAAACAATTGTATATATTGATACAATCTCTCTCCTATTTCTTCCAAATCTCGCTTGTATTCTTTCTTTCCTTTTAAAATGTAGCTAGTATTCTTTCTTCCCTTTTAAAATGTAGCTATGAATTGTTATTAAGCAAACTATAGCTACTATGAATTTCTAATAAGTCTAAACTAGTCATTTTTAAAATTTCCCTTTTAATTTAATTAATTAAATAGATAATGCTAATTTATCAATCTATATTGTCCTTAAACATTAATAATTTGGCACAGCTAACTCGAACAATTCATAATTATTTATTCGTACCAGTAATTATGATGCTTCACATTTTGTCACTAAGTTGATCCAAAAGACAACAATGTCTTATTTGCTTGAACTTGTTATTTTTATTCAAAATGGATACAAACAATCTTAAATTAATTTTAAGATCTATATTTGGCTCAACTTGTTTACGTTCAATAATAATGCACTCGTAAAATTCAGCCCCAACAATTTTAAACGAATAGATTCATAAGAGTCAAATTTTTTAAAGATTGAACCTGATATTCGATAAGATCAATAAATTCAGCATTACCTATTTTATTAAAGTTTCACATATAGGAGTATCACATAATGATTCTGATAATAAAGAGGTATTTTTAATAGTAAACGAAGCTTAAAGAGATAGATAAGGTTATTTCCTGGTTTAAGACTCGTATATTATAAGTAGTGGGATAAATGGTTCTAAAACTAGCTAATATTCCTAATTAAATACAAGATAAATCAATCTTGCATTTTATCTTAAAAGAATTATCCCATATTTCTCGTATCAAATGACCCCCTTAATTATTTTAGGAAAAATTGTATACAATAGCAAATTATTAGTTTAAATTAAATGCTATAAATATCGTTTGATTTAATTATACCTCATATCAAACTATTGCTATTTCGCCTCTCTCCTGGTGAATTACGTTCGCCTCTCTCGCTTTTATACAAACACAAATGTAATAGAAGTACGTTTGTATTTGTATAAAGCGAGAGAAACATGTATATATACATATATTTTCGTTCCCTCTCTCTCCTCCCCCAGATCTCGCTCGCCACTCTTACTCGTCTCTCTCACTTTATACAAATACAAATGTATACATTACGTTTGTGTTTGTATAAAGCGATAGAAAATTGTATATACAAGTACAAATGCATATATTTTCGTCACATACACTTATGATTATACAAATACGATCTTCCTCTGCCCAGTTTTCTTTTGTCTTTGTCTCTTTCTCGCTTCTTTTGTATATGTATACCGAAACAGAAACATATTATTCAACTACTTTCTTTTGTATATGTATAGCGAAATATAAATATTTATGTTTGCTATCGAGCGTAATTATGCAAATTATAGCTATAACATACAAATATATTTTTATGTTTACTATTTGTGAAAGTTATTTATTAGTTTAATAGTTATAATAATGAATTGTTTTGAGTTTGTTATCCGATTTAACTCATACTTACATATAAAACATTTTTATATACATTTCCATAAGGGTTAAACACATTATGTACAATATTTTCTCCGAATCTAATGGCGTATGATAATGTATAATCCGAAGATATAACTACGTGATGTAATATTTTATGTTGGGATAATATTTTTTAGAATTCCTCCCTACTTTAAACCCCTATATTAATAGTTAGAGCATGTTTGGATTGATTTAAATTGATCGAACTCAGTTTTTAACTTTTGAATGTGATTGACAAAGTCAAAAATAAATTAAAAATAACTTTTTAAAAAGTTAAAAATTAAAAGTAATCTCTCATCCTTTTTATTTTCTTTTACTAAAAAGTTATTTAGATTATACTTTTTATTTATATATTTAATTTAAAAATCATTTTTTAAGTCAATCTAATTGGACTTTTAAAGATAATTTAAACTTTTTCAATAGCTTTTCCCAATACTCCATCTACTATTAATTGTTTTATTTTTTTATTTTTAGAGTCAAATTTTAAAAATTTTAAATAATATGTTAGAATTTATTTTTTTAACATATTAATGTAAAAATTATAATATATAATACTTTTCGTATAATTTTTAAATATCTAAATTTTTTATTTAAAAATAATATAATCTAATTTAATTTTAAAAATAAATTAAATTGATTTTCAAAAAACTTAACTCTACAAACAAAAATGGACATAGAAAAGAGTAATAAGCAATAAACAATAACATAGAAGAATGTTGATCTAAAATAGATTTCATAGCGGTGGTTTTAAGATACTGTGGATAATTACGTACTCAAAGTTTGATTTAGTGGTTAATTAAGTTGAAATTTGTTACTAATACTCCATAATTACAATTATGCAATCGGCAAAAGCAACAGGGAAAACGCAAAATCTTATCCTCAGACCACATAGAAAAATCATCTAAGCTAAAGCAATTTTCAAGAAGATGATGATGAAACAACAATGGCTTCTTTCACAGAGTCAATTTCTATCTGATTCTTTCAAATCTGGTCATGTCAAATGTATTTTCTTGGAGTCCGGGCAGTTAAGTAGTAAATGGGGAAAAGCTCTACCACAGAAGCTTTTCTACAGACATACCAAGAAAGGTGCAAGATGCATCCATATTGATTTCAAGGTGACTGAATTTTGCTTTTTAGGATTTTGGGGTTGTTTATTTCAAGGTTTTGGTTAATGGGTCTGTTGCAAAATTGGTTCTTTTTGTTTTGGTTTTTCGATTGGTGAGTAATGTGAAGGTTTTGATCCTTTTGGGGAAATTTGGTGGAGTTTTAGGAGAGTGTGGAGGATAGTGATTAGGGCAGAAGGTTAACTAGCTAGCTAACAGTGTGTGTTGTTTGCTGTCTGTGCATATTAGTAACCGTAGTGTTGCTCATGTAGTTGGATTTTTGTTACTACGTGTTGATTACTTGTACCTCGAATATCATATTATTTTTGTTCTGTGTTTTTGTTGCTTTGGGCTGTTTTATCTTGAACTGACAGTTTATCGAAACAACATCTCTACACTGAAGTAGGAGTAAGGTCTCTAGACACTACTTTGAGGGATTTCAGTGGGTATATAGTAGCTGTTGTTGAATCTTATTAGAAAAGTGAAGAATAAGTTTCATTTTAAAGTATTTTAGAGAGGCTACTCAATTTTTGAGCTAATCCGTATATGAAATGTAAATAGAAGAAGAAGAAAGGCCTTAATCTGTCTGTTGTTATTAGAAAAAAAGATGAGAGGATTTCATAGTGTTTGAAGCATATTTATGAGTTCAATAATGCTAATCAACGATGCGAAAGAGCTTCAATATCACTGAGAGAATTAACAACAGATTGATTGTAGTTGTTGTCACATAGATTAATTTCCCAAGAAATATCACAACTACTAGGTGATAGATGTATGCAATGATTTTAAATTTAGCTGGTGAATATTCATATAGCTGTAGTATTGGCCTCACTGGCCATCAAGCTAAACTGTCAAAAAGACTTTTATAAGATACTCTCTACTAAAGCCATGTCTAATTGCTCGTCACTACGTAATACCTGGGGAAGACATGTTATAGACTGACAGTGATATCATTTCACTACCATTTCTCTTGCTCTAAACCATTCATTATCTGTGTACACACTCCTTTGCTGGCTGGCTCTGTTCTGTTCTTACTACATGTTACAGTAGATAAATTCGTGTTATTCTAGTGGAAAATGCAAGGTATTCAATCAATAAAAAGCAAAAAGGCACTAGCTGAATTAATTTCTTGGCTTCCTTTTCTTGTTCAATTTCAATTGTTATACACATGGCAGGATATTTTGCAGTTCAGACACCCTGCAGCAGCATTAATCGTGACCAATGCATTGATGATGACTACACCTTTAGACGCCTTGGCTCAAACATGTGAAGCCGATACTTCTGTTTCCAATATGCCATTATTACTTCTTGTTGCCCTTGTTGGGGCCACCGTGGGAGGTAAGGTACTTTTAAGTTTAGCACTGCCATTGCTTTATTGCATAGTTCGGAGTATTCAACTTTGAAATGACAGAAATCATTGTGGCTGGATGGAACTCTAGATCATAGACCCCAAGTTAAGTATAGAGCATGGACATAAACTTCACATCAAAATTACATCTCATATGATGCAGAAACTACACTTTTTCTGTTGAGGCATTCAAAAGATACATAAGCAAGTAACTTGGATGATCATAAGACCAGTTACATTTGACTTGCATTGCCATACTTCTTCACAAAGCTAAGTCAAAAATAGTACATGCAGATATGAGACAGAATTTGGATTAAATGAAAAGAAGTTCAAGTATTTTTGATGCATTAAAGTACATTGCAGTATAGATTCCAGGAGTTAATATGGCCATTTCATTTGGCAGTTCATCTGCCAGAACACTAGATAAAAATCTTAGTTATCCATGAGGTTTACAAATGAGCCTATGTATGTTTATGGAAATGACCATTAAAGATGCCATTAGCTATAAAAATAAGCCAATTAAAGAACTTGTCAACAAGAACTGTGTGTAAATCCCAAACCTATTAATGTTGACATATGGATCCTCAATATCCATTCTGATCCGTCTGTGCTCATTTCACTCTACATTTAATATGTTGTCTTTTGGGACAATTCAAAAACTATTCAGAAAAGATCCTTATTGTCTAAAGATTTCCTCTCTTCTTCCTTTTTTCTTATATTTTTTTATTGGCAAAAAGGATGGGAATTTGAAATGTTTGTTTGTAAATAAAACATTTCAAGTTTGAGTCAACTCTGAGTACAACGGAATGACGTGTTTGTGCTAAAATGGGTGAATATGTGTAGGAGTGAATGAGATCTCGTTTTCAAAATGTCTTCACTACAATTGACAAGTCCCTCACCAGCTTGAGGTTTGGGGTGNGGGTAATTCATAAATGTATATAGTGTCCCACATGAAAATAAAATTTAGCATGTATTTTCTAGAATATGACTACAAATAGGGGCTCGGTGCAATAATGTTTATACACATCTTAATTATATTTTCCCCGTGTTATTTCTCATAGTTTTCCTTGGTTTTACTCTTTTTTTCTCCACCTTTTGACACGTATGTGTGTGCGTCCATTTGATTGTACTTCAGGACTACTTGCACGTCAGAGAAAAGCGGAACTGCAGCGTTTAAATGAGCAGCTCCGCCAGATTAATACAGCGCTTAGAAGGCAAGCCAATATAGAGTCCTATGCACCTACCTTAAGTTATGCTCCTGTTGGTGGTAAGATTTCAGTAAGTGAAGTGATTGTTGATCCAAAAAAGGAGGAATTAATTTCTCACTTGAAAAGTGGGAAGAATTTTCTGAGAAATCAAGCTCTAGAAAAGGCTTTTTTGGAGTTTAAAACAGCTCTTAAGCTTGCACAGGACCTAAAAGACCCTATAGAGGAAAAGAAGGCAGCGAGGGGCTTAGGTATGTCAGATCTCCTTGTTTAGTTTAGCCTAATATTATCTTGATTGAACTTGGTTAGACAGTAAAGGACTTGTGAAGTTAGTCGAATAGAAATCTCCTCTGCATGTGACACTGCATCATTGACTGAAATTACACATGCATGCATCTTTTGTCTTCTTTGATCTAGCAAGAATTTTCTGGAGATGATTTTTATGGTTGCTTGTCTATGTATGAATAATGTAACGAGTATGTTCCCTGGGAATGAGATCCTGTCTTAACCATATTTCTTGTTGTCATTTATTCCTAATTTCTTGGTGTCACAGAGTCATGTTGCTTCTTTTTTCTTGGCTCATTTTCTTTTTAATCTATGGAAGAAAATGCAAAATCCCGCTAGAAGTTGGATGTAGAGATTTTGGTAAATTTACTTATTAAAAGAGACTTTGGTATATCTTAGTCCTTGTATCAACCTACTGTTGTTTCTCTTTCTAGTATATGTTTTGTGTCACGATGTAATGACCCTCAAAGATTCACCTCTTTCTCAGGGGCATCGTTACAAAGGCAGGGCAAGTACAAGGAAGCGATTGAATACCATTCTATGGTTCTTGATATCTCGGGAAGAAATGGGGAGGAGTCTGGCAGCACAGAAGCTTATGGAGCAATAGCTGATTGCTATACCGAGCTTGGAGACATAGAACGAGCTGCAAAATACTATGACAAATACATTGCAAGGCTACAGAGTGACTAAGCCATCTACAGAAAGACTCATGTATCATTCTGTTGCGGAAATTTCTTCATGTTCATGCATTTCGAGTAAAATGTTGAGAAGTTAGGTCCTTTCTCTTGGTGTATTTCTCTCTTGCATATATCATTCACTGGTTTCTACTGTTTTTAGCTTTGTCTGTTACATTTTTGGTGTCTCGAGGGTGAACTCATCACCGATAGCTGGTATTCAGAATTGTCAGCTTAATTTACATGTGAAAGTTGGATTTGGGGAAACAAATGATGTTTAGAAAGGTGAATATTTAGCAGCATTTTTGACTATGGAATGGACAATGCATAGAGATTGTTCCAGTTCCTCTTGATTGTTCAGTAACAGTCCATCCCATTAACATGTCTCATGATGAGTTAACTTGGCTAACTAGCTAGACAATAATTAATGCATAAAAGCAATCAATTAAATTCACACTGACTTGGCTAAGTTTGCAAAGCAATGTTATGTAACCACATTGAAACAAAAATTTATGTTAATGTTTAGAAACCTAGCAGAACAAGGTAATTTTACAAGTGAGATTTGAGGAGGTACAATATATGCAGGTGACACTTGAGGAGTACGATATTCGTTAATCTTATTGCTATTTTTTGTGGGGAAAGAGGTTGTCAATAATAGATTTTTGGCTCAAAAGAAGTGCAACCAAAACAAAATTGGAAGAAAAATAAGGACAACGAAAAATAGAAAGATAGACAACACAAATGGAACAATGGATAGTAATTAAAATTGAAGAATAAGATATATGTCAATATTAAATAATACTCCTAAAGAAGTAAGGAAATATTTGGACAGACTATCTATCCTTTACCCTAGTTTTCAATCTCCGCACCTCTAAATTAAATATAAAATAAATCGATAGTTATCTCGAAAATAGAAAAAAGTGTATATCATAGAAGGAAGGAGCCCACTTTAATAAAAGGGCAAAATCTTAAGCTTTTATAATAGGAAAAAGAACATTTGTAGTCCAAAAACGGAAACTGTTTACAATCGGCTTTTCCTTACTTTCAATTCCTATTTTTAACTATTAATTCGAATTTACTACTTAATACCAGCAAAGTATATATATAATCTAATTGTATCAAAGAGGAGGAATCAGTCCTTCAGTAAAAACACTATTCAGATATTATCCCACCCTTATTTGTTGACACATCCACATAAATCGGATATAATAAAATGTTTGTTTACATGCGCTTCCACGTATTGATTGGACCCTAAAACTCTAAAATTTCCCTTAATCTTTTCATTTTCCTCTTTCTTTCTCTAAACTTTATCCATTTTTCTATCGGACTAAATTCACCCCATTCTCTTCATGATATGAAATTTCATTCCATTCAGGTAGGAGATGAGTGGGTTTACTTTGGTTACCTTATGATTGTATCATGGTGGGGTGTTAGATTTAACAAGTGGACAATCAATATATAAGGGTGGGCACTAGTTAAATATAAAGCCCCACACGATACCATCTTAAGGTAACCAAAGTAAACCCACTCATCTCCTACTTGAATGGAATGAAAGAACAGAGAACAATTAAACTACACATTGAACATTAAACACGCACACACTAGGTAAATATGAAAATATTATCGTTATAACTAAATGATCACGAAAATTGTAAACTTACTACGCCATAGTATCATTACGAACAAATATAACATTAAACGAGAAAGAAAACACCATATGGTTAACAATATGAAGATAATATGGTATAAATAGTATCATTACGAACATATATAACATTAAACGAGAAATAAAACACCACATGGCTAACAATATGAAGATAATATGGTATAAATAGTATTATTACGAACATATATAACATTAAACAAGGAAAAAAACACCATATGGTTAACAATATGAAGATAATATGGTATAAATTTAACAATGGAATGCTATAATACTAAAACCCAATTATTGCTCTTCATTTTTTTGGTTCAATTTCATAACCCTAATCAAACACAATCATCATTATCGTTCAAAATCGCTAGTAAAGAACTTAAAAAAACTAACCTTTACTCACATAAATAGGTGAATAACTGGTAAACAAACCTTCCACAACCCTCCCAACAAACTTCGATTGGAACGAAACCTCAGATCATGAAGAGAATAGGGTGAATTTGGTCTGATAAAAAAAAGGTTAGGGTTTAGAGAAAAAAAGAGGAAAATGAAAAGATTACAGGAAAATTAGAGCTTTGGGGTCCTGCTAATACATGGCAGCGCGTGTAAACAAACATTTTATTATATTTGGTTTATGCGGGCATGTCAACATATAAGGGTGAGATAATATGTACAAAAATGTTTGAGGGGGGGGGGGAGAAGGGGAGGGAATAGGACCCCCGTAAAGTATGAGCGTGTAGTTGAGAATCCGGCTATAAGTTGGGGGGCTTATGGCCATTTTCTCTATATAAAAAAAAACATATTACGACTGAGATACTTAGATATAATCTCACCCTTAAACACACAATTCCAAAACTTACGACCAAGATTTCTTGGAGTTCTCGATGTTCTCATTTTACAATACTCTTTCCATTTACAAACATCTGATTCAATTGAATATACAAACTTTCAGAATGGTTTGAGACATAACTATCAAATTTCAAAATCAAAATATAAAGTATAAAAAAGTAGAAGTTAATGAAAGATTGTCGAGTGAAAGAGATATAGTTCATGTGAGAAAGAAAGAGATATAAATTCATGTGAGAAAGAAAGGGATATAGTTCACGTGAGGAAGAAAGAAATATAGGTCACATGATAATGAAAGATATATAAAGGAAGAAATAAAAGGAACTGTAGTTCGCCCATTTGTGTGCGAACTACCTTTAAAGTTGGTGTGATATTATTTTAGATGAAATGAGAGTTAACGGGGATGACGGGATTAAGGGATATTAGTTATAGTTCACCCATATGAGCAAACTATCCGTTTTAGTATGTTTTTACCGAGGGTCATTTTTGGTGTTTGGGGTTCAAAAAGTGTTTGTTTTGATGACATCAAAGAGGAAGAGACAGTGTCTCAGTGAAAGATTGTTCAATTACTGTTTGATACTACCAGAGTATATTGATACCATTAATAATGGTTGAGTGAATAGAACAAGGGGCAATAAGGTGAATAGTTTGGGTTGTTAATTCAATTTTAGATAAATACTTTGCCATCTATATATGTTGTGTATAATGCATTTATTTTCTTTTATCAAGTCACGTCTTTATTTGCTTTTCAAAGAAAGGATAGATAGATGCTTCTCAATTTTGGTTAATTTCTTTCTCTCTTAATACTTTAGAGTTTGTAATGATATTAAAGTGATGTTTGTGTTTTAGGTTGCTCTAATCATAAAGAGTTGAGCACAATGAAATTCTCCTCATCTTTTTGTGCTGTGAGTGTTTGTCTGGTAGATACAAAAAGGTGCCTCCATACCTTTCAGAATATATGCTTTGCTATTTGTTTATTATCTGCTTGATGAACTTTAAATTTGGCTCTTGCAGGATTATGGTATTGATTTTGATGATCTTGAACATCCAGTAAAAGCTTTTAGCTGCCATTGCAATAGCAAGTTCTGCCGAAATATGAAACGTCCAAGCCGTAAGTAATGTTGGAAATCATCTCCTAGTTTTTATGGTTGGACTTTTTGAAAATTGCCGTACTAAATTGTAAACTTGCCCAAATTCTCAAAAAGAAAACATGAGTTATGCCAATCTGCAACTATTGGATCCAAAGAAGACAATTTTTTTTTAGTATGTTTACAGTTTCTTAATGTATGTTGGTAATTCTGCCATCCGAACAGATATTACCAATGGAATTGGTGTTATGGCTTGTCACTGGATTCCTGAAAGAAAATGCAGGATCAATAACTTTGTTGGTTCATTAATTTTCAGCAGATTCCTATAAGGAAAATGCAGGGTCCGTAACATTGTTTGTTCGTTAAGTTTCAGTAGATTCCTAGAAGGAATTGCAGAATCAGTAATTTCATTAATGTTTACCGGTCAACAACAACAATATACCTAGTGTAATCACATAAGGTGGAGTCAATTGAGGGTAGAGTGCACACACCTTACCTCTACTTCAGAGGTAGAGAGGTTGTTTCCTATACACCCTTGGCTCAAGACAAAAATAGTCTACAAAAAAACGTAATGGAAGTATAAGGGACAACAAATAATAACAAAAACAACATATAGTAGTAGAATAGTATGGATGAACTATTATCTACTAATCTTCTACCCTAATTTGTCTCCTCCTAGTGTTGTCTGAGGCACGCTTAAGCCTTGAAGCGAAGCTCAAAGCGCGTTGAGCGCTTTGCCACACTTAATGTGCTCATTAATGATGTAAGTCATATTTTCCTTACGAGTAAGTCTTTTTAGGCAACACTAAACCATTGATATTTCACTATAGTATTATTATTATTATTATTTTCCGTAGAACACAAAGACAATAGATCAATTTTCTTGTTATGTTATTCCAAGAATAAGAGCTACTTGTAGGTGTACAATTGAATATACAAACTTTCAGAATAGTTGAGACATAACAATCAAATTTTAAAAAATCAAAATATAAAGTATAAAAAAGTAGTAGACTAATAAAAGATTGTGGAGTAAAAGAGATATAGTTCAGGTGAGAAAGAAAGAGATATAAATTCATGTGAGAAAGAAAGAGATATAGTTCACGTAAGAAAAAAAGAGAGATAGTTCACGTGAAGAAGAAAGAAATATGTCACATGAAAAAGAAAGATATATAAAGGAAGAAATAAAAGAAACTGTAGTTCGCCCATTTGTGAACGAACTACCTTTAAAGTTGGTGTAGTATTATTTTGGTTGAAATGGGAGTTAACGTGGATTACGGAGTTGAGGGATGTTTGTTATAGTTCACCCCTATGAGCAAACTATCCGTTTTTGGTGTTTGGAGTACAAAAAATGTCCGTTTTGGTGCCGAACTCGTCCGATGGCATCAAGGAGGAAGAGACAGTGTCTAAGTGAAAAATATTCAATTACTGTTTGATACTACCAAAGTATACTGGTACCATCAACAATAAGTCAGTGAATCCAAAAAGGGGCAATCAGGTGAATAGTTTGGGTTGTGGATCCTAGATAAATACTTTGCCTAATGGGTCCAATTTGTGTATTTTAGGTTAATTTTATCAATCGTTATGTTTTTTAACTAAAAAATTATACTCATCGTTGAGTTTTTGGCTTAAATATGTCATCCAATTAGTAAATAGCTCAAATATACCTTCATACCGGCAATTACATAAAACAAAATGATTCAACTGTTTAAACTATTGAAAATAAGATTGTTTTGCCCAACTGTTTGAAATAAGATTGTTTTGCCCTCTTTTTGAAGTTCAAATATTCTTACTTGTAAGACTTAATCCAAAACTTAAAAGATAATGAAATTAATTTGACTATTTCAAATGATTTTTTTATATTGTCATTTTTACATTTTACATGAAAATTTATACGTAAATTAATTTTCCAACTAAACATTTTTTTATTGTTTTCTTTCAAAACCATTATACTTGCAGCCCTTGACAAAAACTTGGGATTACTTAAAATTACAATAAGTAATATAACATACCAATGTATAATTGAACCTGATTTCTTTTATAGCATTCTTAAAGTAAGTAAACAAACTCATTATTATCAATGTAGAAAAATAAATTTTAAATAGTAAGAAACATATATGATATCACTTTAAGAAATAAAAAAAGAACCAAAAGAAAGAAAGTCATGTCATCACTTTTAATTGATGAATGAAAAATGTTTTTACCACCTTTATATGTTATTAATGGCAACACTGACCTACTTCAAATGGTTGAAAGACAAAATTGACCCATTTTTTCTTATGTAGGAGCAAATTGTTTTTGAGCTATTTTGCTAGTTGAGCATTCTCTCTTTAGCCAAAAACACAACGATGAGCACATTCTTGAGCAAAAAACATAACGGAGAATAATATTTGACCTATTCAGGTAACAAACATTTATAGACAGGCTACATTTACGATTCATACCTGGGTAGGAGCAGGTCAGCAGCATCCATCTTCACCAGTAAACAATAGAATATATAGTGAAAACATTTTGAGTTCTTGTCCAGAAAATATAGTGAATTTCATTTCGACTTCAAATGAAACAAAATGGGCAGATAAAGAGCTTAATGAGAGAAGACATGAGAAAAAAAAGTTGCAGAAAAGGCCTAGTCTTCAATATGCTAACATCAGGCCATAAGACAAAAGGCCAAGTATTCTGGCATTAGTCCTATGGACCAAAACATCATTATATACAACCAAAATGCAGCTAATCCAGCTCTGAGTCACATCCTTGAAACTTCTATACAAAAATTGCGCTTTGATAGTGCCATTTAAACAACTATAAACACCGTTTAACACTGCATATGCACATCGGGCTATAACCCTTCAGAGATACAAAACATCACCTTAACTTAGTTCAAATAAAACAGCTTCGTGAACCGCCCAAAATCAGGAACGTGGCAAAAAAATACTTGGAGAAGATCACCATCTCAGGCTCTACCTTCTTGATCTAGATCCTACAGGTAGCAGCATACAAAGTGACTAATGGAACCAAATCTTAGCACAACATTCATGACTTCTAAGTATGAGTTAAGGCACAAACTCATGAAAAGTGATTGAGAGGATTATCAACCAGACCTTCAGTCTTTTTTTTTCCATTTTAACAATAAAGAAAATGAAACTTGGGCCTAACTCCACCCCAAAATTAGCTCAAGAAGTGAGGATTGTCCAAGCTATATTAAAGATCCATCACATAAACAATCGATGTCCCCACAATGCATGAACATATCCACCCATCCCGTAACAAACTTGCAAATTAACAAAACCGGGCAACTTTCTATTGCGGAAAGCTGTGTCAAAAATCAAAGAAAATATTGCCTTGCTCATTTTTACATTTCAACACATCACTATGCATAAAGGGAAAACCCCATTTTTAATTTTGGGGTGCATTTCTCTCAACATAATCACCAATTTCTCTCTATAAAGAAATGAAAAGGTTTTATCTTTTGGTTTTGTGGGTAAAATTTATCACTCAATAACTTCACCTAGAGCTTTTAACTTGACTTTGGTGGATATACATCTCTCTCAACACTTCACTTCCTTTCTCTCTATAAGGAAAATAAATGTATTCATTGGTTTGGTTTGATGGGTATATCTGTCTCTAGATTTCACCTGATTTTCTCATTTAAAGAAAACATAAGTTGGATTTGTTTGGTTGTGGGATGTAATTCTCACTCTATTGAGTCTATACTTTCATACGCTTCCTCTTTTAGAAAAGTAAAATTATTTTTGGTGCACATAAAAATTTCACTCACCTTCCGTTATTTATTTTTATTTAATAAGAAAAACGAAAGTTCACTCATTTCTATCTATGGATGGAAAGGAAGCTTTTATTTTTATCTTTCTTTCTCAACCTTTCACTTGTAGAAAAGAACTTTTTATTGTTTTGTCATGTATTTTTCCTCTAAATAAGTTCACCTATGTTTTCACTATAAAGATCAAGAACCTTTTTAACTAAAAATATAATTAACTTATCGAAAGAGATACTAAAACACAAACTCTCTATAAAGAAAAGATTTTTGGTAAATTTAGATGTTTAAAGAACTACAAAAAGAACAAGGAAATAATTTTGAATTGGCCGAGGCCAGGGAGGAGGGGGGGGGGTTGGTTATGACCAGTTGGTTGTCCATTTTGACCCAAACCGTATTATTTTAGTCAAGCAGTTTAGGTTAAAAGCTACTCCAGTCCGGAAAAAAGATGGATTTTTTAGCAATTTTCAAGAGCAAACACAACCTCTATTTTCTCTCTAGGATTAGACAGACTATTAACTTCAAATTATCATTCCTTTGGTGGAGTTACAATTGCTAATGAAATAGCAAAGACCAACCATAGACATTAGAATAAATAATTAGAAACTAAATCATCAATCAAGCAGTTTTTTTTTGCCTTGGTCATGGATGTATTGACGCGACAAATTCAAGGTGAGGTGCCATGGTGTATATTATTTGCATTTTGCAGATGACACAACTTTTATTGACGAGACTCGTGACAGAGTTGACACTAAGTTGGAGGTTGAAGACAAACCTTGGAGTATAAAGGGTTCAAGTTGAGCTAGACGAACACAAGTATTTGAAGTGCATGTTCAGTGATATGACGCACGAGGCTGAGTGATATGACACTCAAGGCTGACGAGGAAGCGAGGTTTGATACACACGCCATCCAGAAGAGAGGTAGTCTCAAGTATCATGAAAGATTGATGAGGATGTCACTCACCATATTGGTGCAAAGTGGATGAACTAGAGGCTTGCATCCGAAGTCTTATATGATAAGAAGGTGCCACCACACTTAAAGACAAGCTCTACAAGTGGTGGTTAACCATTATGGTGCATGGGGTGGAGTGTTGGCCAGTCAAAAACTCTCACATCTGACAATGGAAGTGGTGGAGATGAAGATACTTTGATGGATGTGTGGGTCTACTAGGAGAGGTAGGATTAAAAATGAGGATATTTGAGATAAGGTGGAAGTAACTTTGGTAAAAGACAAGATGCGCGAAGCGAGGTTGAATTGGTCCGAGTATGTGATGAGGAGATGCACGGATTCTCCAATGCAGAGGGGCTATGAATGGATTTAGAAGAGGTGATTAGATAGGACATGACACAATGACAGCTTACGAGGACATGACCTTAGATAGGAAGGTGTGGAGGACACAATGTTATCAAAAGCGAAAAGCATAGGAAAACTTTAAGGTCCATTGGAGCTTTAAGCGTGAAGCGCATATAAAGAGTGGAATTTAATGAAAAAAGACGCAAATGGAGAAAAAATACAAATATATATATTTAGTCCAAGACTAGTTATTATAAAACATCATATCATCATATAATATTAAAAGTGGAAAGCTTCAAAGTGCGAAGTTGGATTACTATTTTACCCCTATAATAAATCAAAATAACCATCTTATTTAATTAAATAATAAATTTTAAGTACACTAGGTTGGATTACATATTCAAGTGAGGAAATAAGAAGTTGCATGTTAAAACTAATTAGTTGTAATTCTTTTTTTCATCCGTTTTAGTTACTTACCCTTAATCCCTATCTTATATAGTTAATGCTAATAATACCTTTTGCAACCTCTTGAAATTCCTAAAAAAAAAAATCCACAAGTTCTTGCCTTATTTAAATTTAAGCTAAATGTTAATAATTTCACTTATAGCCTCTTCAAAATTTGTAGAGACACTCGCAATGTTTTTGGTTGCTTTAGTTAATGTTATGAATACCATTTACAACCTTCCAAAAATTTGTAAATGTAAAGAACTTATGGCATTGTAGTCGTTTTTGGCCCAATGTTTTCCTTCATCAATCCAACACAATCAAGGATGATTTTATATTTCCTTTAGTCATTAAACATCTTATATGAATAGACATCAAGCATATGCCTGACCCTCACCATTGGATGAAACAAACTTAGCAGGTATGCCTCTTCCACTTACATTTTGTTTTGTTACTTACAACTTAAAATTCTCACATATATCATACTCCCTCTATCCCATTTCATGTGACACCCTTTCCTTTTTAGCTTGTCCCAAAAAAAAATGTCACCTTACTAGAAATAATCTAACTTTATGATCACTTATCTCCTGCATAGTTGTTTGGTTGGCTCTCTAGACTATGTGACTATCCCTAAAACAGTAAAGAAACCTTGAATCATTCTGGATGGCATAATGCAATGCTTGAAGAGATGCATGCTCTACATCTAATGGTTCTATTGCAAGACGAAGGTTAGACTTGTGGCTAAAGGTTATGCTCAGACTTAAAGGGTAGATTATTTTGATACTTTCTCCCTTTTAGCTAAGCTCACCTCTATTCGTTGGTTTATTTCCTTAGTTGCTTCTCAACATTGGCCTTTACATCAACTGGATATCAAGAATGTTTTCCTTCATGGTGATCTCCATGAAGAGGTGTATATGGAGCAACCACTTGGGTTTGTTGCTCAGGGGGAGTATGGAAAAGTTTGTCAGCTAAGAAAATCCCTATATGGTCTAAAGCAGAGTCATCTTGCATTGTTTGGAAAATTTACGGATGTAGTTCAAGAATTTTGGTTAAAGAAGAGCAAATGTGATCACTCAGCCTTTTACAGACAATCAATAGCTGATATTATTCTTCTAATTGTCTATGTTGACGATATTCTGATTAAAGGAGATGATTGTACTGCAATTTCTTCTCTCAAGCAGTTTGCAATTTCTACATGCCAAGTTTACTTGAGACAACTGAAATACTTCTTAGGTGTAAAAGTAGTTAGAAGCAAGAAAGGGATTTTCTTATCTCGAAGAAAGTATGTGCTTGAGCTACTTGCAAAAACGGGTAAGTTGGGAGCAAACTATGGGGCACAACAATGGCTCCTAATGCACATCTTACAAAGGATGATGCTGACCCTTTTGATAACCTAGATAGTTACAGAAGGTCAGTTGGGAAACTAAACTACTCATCCAGATATTGCCTATGCAGTCAGTATCGTTAGTCAATTCATGTTTTTACCAACAGTCAAACATTGGGCTATCTTAAAAACAAATTCTATGTATTTTGAAAGGAGCCCTTGGCCTTGCATATTGTAGAGGGACCACAGACATACTAGTGTTGAATGTTTTGCAAGTGCAAATTGGGCAGGATCAAGAATTGATACACTAGCTATTGCATCTTTGTTGGTGGAAATCTAGTATCTTGGAGGAGTATTAAACAAAATGTTGTATCTCGATCTAGTGCAAAGTCCGAGTATAGAGCTATCGCTCAGTCCACATGTGAAATATTATGGATACAACACCTCTTAGCTGAGGTTGGTTTGAATCCTTCTTTTCCAGCAAAACTTTGATGTGATAATCAGGTTGCTCTACACATTGCCTTAAATCAAGTGTATCATGAACGGACAAAACATATTGAGGTTGATTGTCACTTTATCCTGTGAAGATTGAAGAGAACGTGATTTCTACAAACTAAGGGAAGACGGGAGAGCAATTGGGTGATGTATTCACGAAGGTTTTGAATGGAGATCGGGTGGAATATATTTGTAACAAGTTGGGCAATGATTAATATCTATGCTCCAACTTGAGGGGGAGTGTTACAAAATGTACATAATCATATCTACTCATAATATTTATATCATAATTATAGGTAGATATCTTTAGGGATCGTAGATTTATTTGGGGATATTTTCAGATTTTATTTCCTTATATAGATTTACTTGTACACGTAAAAGTAGCTCTTATTCTTGGAATAATATAACAAGGAAATTGGTATATTGTCTTTGTGTTCTACGGAAAATAATAATAATTAGTATTATAATAATAATATAGTGAAATATCAATGGTTTAGTTTTGCTTAAAAAGGCTTGCTCGTAAGGAAAATATGACTTACTGCATTGATGAGCACATTAAATATGGCAAAGCGCTCAACGCGCTTTGAGCTTCGCTTCAAGGCTTAACCGTGCCTCAGACAACACTAGGAGGACACAGATTAGGGTAGAAGATTAGTAGATAATAGTACATCCATACGATTCTACTACTATATGTTGTTTTGGTTATTATTTGTTGTCCCTTATACTTCCATTACGGCTTTTTTTAGACTATTTTGTCTTGAGCCAAGGGTCTATAGGAAACAGCCTCTCTACCTCTGAGTAGAGGTAAGGTGTGTGCACTCTACCCTCAACTGACTCCACCTTATGTGATTACACTAGGTATATTGGTTTTGTTGACTGGTAAACATTAATGAAATTACTGATTCTACGATTCCTTCTACGAATCTTCTGAAACTTAACGAACAAACATTGTTACGGACCCTGCATTTTCCTTCTAGGAATCTGCTAAAACTTAAATGAACCAACAAAGTTATTGATCCTACATTTTCTTTCAGGAATCCAGTGACAAGCCATAACACCAATTCCATTGGTAATATCTGTTCGGATGGCAGAATTACCAACTTACATTAAGAAACTGTAAACACACTAAAAAAATTGTCTTCTTTGGATTCAATAGTTGCAGATTGGCACAATTCATGTTTTTTTTTTGAGAATTTGGGCAAGTTTACAACTTATTACGACAATTTTCAAAAAGTCCAACCATAAAAACTAGGAGATCATTCCCAACATTACTTACGGCTTGGACGTTTCATATTTCGGCAGAACTTGCTACCGCAATGGCAGCTAAATGCTTTTACTGGATGTTCAAGATCATCAAAATCAATACCATAATCCTGCAAGAGCCAAATGTAAAGTTCATCAAGCAGATAATAAACAAATAGCAAAGCATATAATCTGAATGGTATGGATGCATCAGGCAAGCACCTTTTTGTATCTACCAGGCAAACACTCACGGCACAAAAAGAGTACACGTTGAAATGGTGAACCACCATTAGTTACTAATATTCATGTCATAATGGAGTAGTCAGTCATCCCCACTCCTTGGAGCAACAATTTCTGTATTCTTGACTCACTTCAATTGGTAAGTTTGAGCATTTTCAAATTATTGCTTATGTTTTCTATCAATGTTATCAACAAAAATTTCATCTAATTATGCTGCTTCTTGGCATATTTAGGACATAGCTCAGTGTTATTGACTATTGCAATATTAAAACACAGAAAGTTGACATTTTGAATTAACTCTCAAAATCAGGGGCCTAAATATGATTTCACTCCATTAACGATCTACATACGTAATCATAATTCCCGAGTAAAGAGGAGACTTTCATTGTGCTCAACTCTTTATGATTATAGCAACCTAAAACACAAACGTCACTTTCATATCTTCAAGATATATCACATCATTACAAGCTCTAAAGTATTGAGAGAGAAATTAACCAAAATTGAGAAGCATCTACCTATCCTTTCTTTGAAAAGCAAATAAAGACGTGACTTGATAAAAGAAAATATATGTGTTATACACAACATATATAGATGGGTTTTTCTAACCTGCTGCATAGCATCATTTCCTTTTTTTAATTCTAAATGCAACCCTGCGAACACACCTTGATAGGAGGGTCTTTATTGTCTTTTTAACCAGAACTCTAAACCCAATTATCCTTTCCCTCTTTTCTTCTCACCCCCCTCAATTGTAACCCAACTCTGGTTGAATGACAAGGATATCGGTTGATGCCGTACTGCGGACTTGCCATCGATGATGGAATCAAGCCTGCCAATAGTGGCCCTTGTTGTACCAGTCCCTAAATAGTTTTTACCCAAAATCTAAACTCACCTGATCTCTGCTTCATAAATTTTGCTTGAAACATGTCTCCCTTGGATAATATCCCCAAATTTTCTTTCTAGAGTACTGCATCATCCATTTCTTTTTTCCTTCAATGAGTATACCCAAGAAATATATTTGAACTAAACAATCTTTTCTTGAATGAAAACAACTGGAGAAAAAAACTTAGGGGATGTATTCTTAAATGTGATCTTAAAGTTGATATAATAGAAAAGTAACATTTGCCAACAAACCAGGAAACAAATTCTCAAACTCTATTGATTGAGAAAAGGAGGAGAAAGAGGGGGGGGGGGGTCAAGTTGATACCACAGAAAAGTTACATTTGCCAACAAACCAGGAAGCCAAATTCTCAAACTCTGCTGAATTGAAAGAAGGAAATTCTGAAATGACCAAGAAGCCTTCTCGATGAATATTTATGTAAACTAAAATGCGAGTACAATGTTGACCTACTATAGCATGTAGTAGGTTAGCAAGGCCCTATAAACATACAAATTCCATTAATTTTGTTTTCCTATTTGTTTTAGTGGGGTAGGACACAGGGTTTTAGGCATAATTTTTTCTTTGATTTAAAAACTCGTTCAGTCATTTCTGCCTAAAGCCTTATCAAGTCACTCTTTTAGTTTTTTATACCTTGTTAGGTGGACAAGCTACTTCAGCACAAATGGCTGCTGTTTTTATGGACATTAGCTGCACAATACTAAAATAGGGCCTCCTCCAAACTCTCAAGTCTAGGGGCCAACAAAATATATATGTAACAAAAGTCTGTCGAGAAAAAATGTGGCTTTTTCCAATGAAATGAAAATTGGATTCATGTAACAGGAGAAAGATTTCCCATTTCTTAGTCAGGGAGATATGTGGCCATGAAAGAGTGATTAAGAGGAAGAGAATTGTCTGCGCGACATAGGCTCAATGTAAATGGAATTGTCAGCACACTGATCAGAAAACACATAAAAGTTGCTCCGAAGCAAACCAGACCAGTGTACTTATAGCGGTAAATCAAAGAGCAACAAAACAAGCGCACATTGATACAATGAACCTGAGCATGTGACAATGAAATAAAGCCTACTCACCCAAGTGAGCTCCTCCATTGCCTTAATCTTTCTTGTAGTGAAAAAAGCAAGCTGCAAGAAGCAATCATATGAAATTATCCAACAAAGCTATCAATGTGAAGGAATGGCTCTTGACGATAAAATGAAGTTAAAAGATCCAGGGAGCATACATGATAGTAGTGGTGTTCAGGAGTCTCTATTTCAACTGGTATTTCAACCAAATTTGAATCGAAGCATCTGGACCAGAACAACAATTAAAAAAGTAAATGCATCAACATATGTTCCCGACATCTATGTATCATTAAACATCATCCAAATACAAAATGCATGGATCTCTTTGCCCTCTTTCTTTATGGTTTATTTGTACATTTTTGTTTTTGAATATTCTTAAATGACAAGGATGCAAATTGCCAGGCACAGTCTCTCCGGTCTGCCAAAGGCGAAGTAGTTAAAGGAGCTAAACGTGGGAATGTAAGAAAAGAAGCATGAAATGAGCAGAATTTATTTATAAAACAGGATGTGGATGTTTAATGGGAAGGATATTGAACAGTTGACACTCAATAGTGGGCTTTACTTGACGTGCAATATGAATTATCAATTTTTGGTTTTTTGTTAATTGTGAAAAAGGAAGTTGCATGAATTTGAAAAGTAAGGGAAAAATACAGAAGTTTCAAAGATGCACTGAAATCTAGTTCAAAGTCAAGTAGGAGACTTACCTGAGGGCAAGTGCACAGAAATTTAGACCCAAATTCAATCAGATTGCTGTTGTTGTTTTTAATGACTAAGCCCACCCAAGCTGGAGAGATACAGAAAAAGATAAAACTTGGGATCCATCTTCACGAACTTACCTGTGATTGATGAACCTGGCAACATTCCCATAAAATGTAGCATCCAAACAAAGAGCCTCTTCATCCTTTAGGACACCCTCTGAACCCCAGTCAGCATCCAGCTGGGCTGGATAAGAATGTTCCTCCCCATTGGGGCTCCGTGCAACACGATCAAAGAGTTCTGTGTTGGTCAGAACCTCTCCAACATATTCACAGACAAAAGCACCTCGGGGAAGGTCTTCAAGGGTCCGCAAGCCCCATCCTTTCCCTTCCGGAGTCATAAAGACCTGAAAGAAGAGGAACAAGCATAGAGCAAGTTAATAGTGGAAACCCAACTATGGTTTTGGAAGGAGCTTGTGGAACTCAAAGGACGAGCACAGTAGCAGTTAAAAACTATTATGAACGTGATAAAAAACAAAAGCAACATAAACATGTCGTACCTGTAACTTATGGCTTATACCTCGCTGTACTACACGGTTGCCACATTGTTTAGTACAGCCACATTTCCACCAACACTCTTTTATGAAGTTTCTCACCAGATGACCTTTACAAGCTTCTATAATGTCCTCATTTTTTGATCTTTCCAATGGGCACACTTTGCAAAATAACTGGCAGTGTTTCTTGGGGTCACGATTCATGGAAATACATTCTTTAAGAAACTCTTCTTTAATAAGACCTTCCTTTGTGTAGGCAAAATCACCGCCGGTTATGTGTGCACAAGCACAAGGTGTGGACAATGATAAACAATCACCAGAGCAAGTTGAACAACTATTATCATCTCCAATACGAGCCAGAGAAAAGTTTACATATGCATTCTGGAAAACCACATTGGAAGCTATGTAGTGAAATGATGGTGGCTGATTGCTATTAACTTCATTCACCAAAGAAATTACAACATTTTCTTGCCCCTTGGTTATATCAATGACTTCAACAGACACAACATCACGTGGAGTCGCTTCACACGAAACCATCTCCTCAAGACGACTCTGACTTGTATCTGGAGCAATACCACAGTTGCTTGTTGATGCTGTATGATCAGCTTGAGTGCTGTCTCCACCAAAATAAGAATTGAGATGGGGTATCTCTGGTTGAGCTTCCCCAGCACCAAGATTAGAGTTCAGCAACTCATTTAAGGAATCAAAAGAACCTATTTCACCTAGAATTAATCCACATGGAGCGTCCATACTCCATGGATTAGTCTGCTCAATACCATTCTGATCAATTCCTGTAGTACTACCACAGTTGCCCATTGATGCAATCTGACCAGCTTGAATGCAATCTTCACCAATGCGAGGAGGAGAGCGTGGGGGTATCTTTGGTTGAGCATCCCCAGCATCAATTTCAAAATTCATACCTTCATTTAAGGAATCAACGGTCATACTTCTCGAGCCAAAATCATTTTCTGCAGCAACATCTGTGGTTGATTGCAGTTCAGGACTATGTTGCGTTCCCAGTTCCAAAACACACTCACACATGTCTTTCATCAGCTTCATCAGAGAAAAGTTAGGGACCATAATTCTGTATGATTTAAGACATTTAAGCTCCACCATCCTCAGAACTGATTCTACACTCGGCATATGGAAATCTGATGATCTACAAAGAGCTGGGTCACAGCTAATAGAGATTTTTACCTCTCCAGATGGTGAGAAGGCAATATCTCCATCAACGTGACATCTATCCTGGACTTCTATCAGCTCACGACTGGTTGTCATTACATTCAATGAAGTCATAATGCCTGAATCCCTTACACTTCTTAGGTCTATCGCTGAAGGTTCAGACCTTGAGGTGTTACCACTTGAAGTATCTCCCTTGTTTGACGGCTCTGCAGAATCAAAACAAAGCCATTTAGAAGGGAAAACTTTGTAGATGTTCCCAGAAAATGAATATCACAGACCAAGGAAGGTACAATAGTTTATGAACTGTGTAGCTTAATTTATGCACAATGATCAAGATCCCACGCAGAGATCCACCAAGATGTCAAAGTTTAAATTTGTAATCTCCATAGCTTCTATAAGCCAAGAACTATCCAAATATATTGGTATACTTCCAGAATACGAAATGGGTAAACTATGTAAACCAATCTAGTTATATCTTGTATTCATTCCTAACTCCAGCATAGAGAAACAAAATTGTATATTGGCCAAGGAAGATTTTGTAACCAAGAAAAATAATTTGTGACACGATAAATATCAACATTTGGCCATCCAAGATTAAATACCTGGGTGAATAACAGCAATAGGAACCTCAAACTGTGGCATATCATCAGTATATGGTTCATCCTTAGGCTTGATTAAAGCAAGGGATCCCGACATCTTCTGTTTAGAGGACAATTCTCCACCTGGTTCTGTCTTTGGCTCTTTGAGTTTTGATGCATGGGAAGATTTAGCAGAAACCGAACTCTGACCCCTGGACGTGATTGGAGATGTTTGAGTTTCGTTCAACCTGAGATTTTTCCTAACAGAATTAGGATTTGCTTCCCCTTGTAATTGGTTCTGATAACGAGGTCTAGATAATTCACCTTCCTCCTCCCGCCTAGGCCTTTTAAGAGAAGTCCCGACACTAGAATTGTTAGAGGAAGGTGAAGCTTGACCTTCTTGAAATCTTAATCGCAATCTCTTTAATGGTCTTTCAGGCTCCTCGTACACTGCTTCTTCCTCTAAAACTTCCTCTCGCTGCACGAGCGACTAAGGGACCAATAAAGTACAACGGAAGTGGGTAAGGAAAAAAAACAGATCCTATAGAAATTACAGGGAGACTTAGATTGAACACATGAAAACATACCAAAGCACGTACTTCGTTATTTTCAGGCTGCTTATGTTCTGCCACCTGCAATAGGATGTCAATCAAGAGAATTCAGACTCCATTGAGCACATTTAATATTTTCTAAGGAAAGAAGAAAAATGAAGCTCTGACTTGACCAGAAAAATGAGAGAAAGAAAAGCGAAAAAAAAAGATGGACTGGTTGAACCTCTGCATCCTCGTTTTCAAATATAGCATCTGCAAGTGCTCTATAATTTTCCTCTTCAATAAGCTCCCAATTTTTGTCATATAGTTTTAGAAGGCTCTTCAAGATTGGCTTCACCTTTTCCTCAGAGATGCCAATACTTTTCATAGCACGAAATGCCTTTTTTACTCTTGGATTGACCGGCATTTTTTAGTGGATTTAATGCCGACCTCCAAATTACTCTTGAGCCTACAAAAACCAGAGTATATATGAGAAAGAATCAGAGACAGAACTTGAACAAGGCTTTCAGTCATATGTAGATGAGGATGTTGCATGATATGACAAATAACTAATACCCTCTCTTTTGGCCATGGTGATCAGCCTGCCTTTTGAAACCCCCCCCCCCCAAAAAAAAAAATCCACCCACCCCTCTCCACAAGGACCGCAACCCAGAAAGGAAGGGAAAAGGGGGTAAGGATACTAGGAAATATTATCTCAAGTGTGAGCTTAAAACATGGAGATTTATTGCTTTACCACCCACACAGGAGCATCTCTCTGTTGTGAGCATATTCTAAAGCTTTACCATAAATGAGTATATTGTACATCTAAGACTACTCAAAGGCCAAAACAAGTTGTTTATTTAACCTAGGGAAATCTCATCTATCCTAGCCTTGGTGGACAGAGCTACTAGTACCTATTGTTGGTGGGAGGTACCACATATCCCGTGGTCTCAAGTTCAAATCCTAGCGGAGACTAAAACACTAGTTGATTCTTCCTATTTATCCTAACCTTGACGGACAGAGTTATCTGATACATGTTGCTACGAGAGCTAGGAGGTGTAATTAGTCGAGTTGCACAAAAGCAACCCAAACACATCGAAAAATCACCTAGTTTTGTTGGCGATGATTCAATTCCCCATCTTGTAATTCCCTTTCCCATTTCCCCTTCCCCTACCCCCAATTTTATCTTTTTTACAAAAAAGGAAGGAACACCCAAAATGGACACATAATCATAAGCATTCCCAAATTAAATTGAAATTCAGTCAGTTCAAGGCAAACCAGTACTGGAAACATTGAAAGCATCCTTTTCTACTATAACAAGTTACAGAAATTTTTTTAAAAAATCACCAACAAACAGATGTCCGCAGATGAACCCTAACTCAGACAAACCACTAATGCAGAACTTCTAGCCAAAAAAAAATTGAACAACCCAATGAACAACAGATAACTGATTTCAGCTTGAAAAAAGGGAAAAAAAAGATCAAATGTAGGGCAGAGAAAGAGAACTTACAAGCATGAAACTGAGGGAGTCGGAGAGTCCGAAGAATGAGATTGAGACAGTCGATATACCTGAGATAGAGACTGAAAACTATTATAGAAAAGAAATAGGGCAGATGGGGGAGAGCGTGTAACCACGTGGCTGAATATTAGCGCGTATATAGGGAAACGCAAAGACCCATATAGATACTCAATTGCTATGTACTAGTAGCACTGCTACTACTGAGGAAATTACACTAGGCCCAGACGGTCAAGTGGCGCGTGGTGTCACGTATGACATGCATTTGATGATGTTGATTATGGTGATTGATGGAAAGAAATTGTTTGAGTGTCTAAGTACACAATTTAAATCCGTGCTTGAATTTGTTTGTTCTAGCTCAAACTAGACTATTTTTGAGAAATTATCGGTCCCGAATGGGAGAAAAATAATGCAGTTTGATCTTGTATAAAGTTAAATAAATATACGTATAATTATATGATATTATATATATAGGATATCATTTAAAATATTGTGTAGGATGTGAATTATTACATAAAATGTCAAGTAGGACTTATGTATCCATTTGTTCAACTCTTTACAAATTTAAGTGTCTATTGTGTTGTCACGAGTCAAATTTATCACCCAATTTTGAACTAAAAGACCGCGGAAGTGGATAAAAAATCAACAAATCACTTATTTGATTCAAAAAAAACTTCTAGTCTTAACATAATACAACTTGGCTTTGAAAACATTCGTAAATCATCCGTAAGAACTAGTCTAAACAAGTACAAAAGCTTCCAAGAGAATACAAATTATGAAAGGAAATAAAACACAACTCTTTCCAAGAAAAGATGAGTAGGGATTGTTGCATATCATCATCGACTTCACCTAAGAAACATTACACATCATGCAACCAAACTATGTCAAGTAGCACAACGAGAATAGGATCAATACAAATAATATATATTGATCGACATTGTTAGTCGATTAAAATTCACGACATAATAGCATGTAAATAATTAAAAGAAAACATAAGACTTGAACTATCCACCCTCGGTCTTTTAGCCACTGATTCCCATCACCTTGGATTCATACACTATATTACTAAGTTCACTCAAGGATTAATATGTGATAAATACAACACAAAATATATAAACTTGATCCACTCATAGAACCAACATATAGAGAAAACATATGTACCAAGTGTGGTACCCAATCTAGCAATCAATTAGAGGTGATGTTTGGTTCTTCGATTTAGTTTTATTAAACTTCGATTCGATTATTTGATTTTAGATTTTAGAAAAGTGTGCACCATATATCAAATAAAATTAATTCGATTCGATTCGATTTAGTTCGGTGATTTTAAATCGATTTTTGGGGCGAATAAAAAATAAAATGAGGACAAAACAAAAGTATAAGATACCTAAATTTAACAACATCGAACATTTATTGTGCTAACTAAAAGAATATATTATATATATATGTAACACTGAATCAAAAACTGAAATTAGAGAACTGAATTAGTTCAATTTGATAATTTTTTTATTTTTTCGATTTTTCAGTATTTATGTCTATCCCTACTATCAATAAACTTGTACCAGCATGGTGCCCTGGCTAACTAATAAGATATTTCCTATCAGAAATGGTAGCTGAGTTAAGTGAATATATGTTAAACATAATATCCGAGCCAACTAATTAGAGATATCATTTATCATGTGTGGTACATGTGCCAACCATTAGTATGTACCAGACGTGGTACCCGAGCTAATAACCAATAATCTCATAACGTAATCACTAAGCTAAGTGAATATATGCAATTGCATGATATTGACACAAGTTAATAACATTTCAGTTTATACTCTTTTACCTTCCTAACAATTAGTTATAACAGTAATACCAGTAAAGCAGTTAGCGAACACATATAACATCAATGGAAATCAAACAACCATCACCTACTCTAAAAGGCTCGTTCCATGACAGTTTTTCCCTCATAATCTGATTACCCACGATCAAAAGGTAATAATACCTATGAGGCTATCACTCATCAAAAGGTAAACATTAGCTAATCAAGTTCACAATCACCTCAACAAAAATTAATACCTCGTTGAATAAGATCAAGTAATACCTCGTTTCGACATCCCGGACGGTGTTGTTCTTCACGATCCCAAAAATCTGAAGAGAAAAATTGAAGCTACGGAGGCGTTAGGGTTTTATGTACAGCTAAATCTGTAAAATTGACTAGGGCTTTTTTAGTTCGATAACCACGGCAGCCAGTCCATAACACTGATGCTCGTTTGGCCCAGTGAGCCTGTCATGTGGCCCAATTCATTAGGCCTGCTATCTGGTTCTGAGCTTCGAGTTTTTTTCCGATAAAATTACATACTTAAGATAAATATGTGTTATGTATTTTAGATATTACATAACTAATAACTATGCTTTTGTAGAAAATATATCCTCTCTCTCAAACTCTTGCTTCGACACTCTTCTCCACCCTCTCCTTTTCTCACGTCTCTCCTCTTTCGTTTGCTTCTCGACTTCATTTCTCCCCTTTGATCTCATATCACTTTCTGTTTTATTTTTAGAGATAAAACTGATACAAAACAAGAGAGATATGGCGGGGACTTTTTTTTTCTTATTTCTTATCTTATATTTCCTACTCAAACTCTCAATATGCCTGAACGAGGGAGAGATACATTATTATATCAATCCTGTTCTGAAAGAGTATACAATGTATGATATAAATGTATACAATTGATACAAAGTAAATGCACAAGGAAAGACGTTGTTATGTTCGTTGATAGAACTTGATATAATTGTATTCGTTGATACAATTGTATTCATTTAATATAATTGTATTTGTTGATACAAAAACAATTGTATATATTGATACAACCTCTCTCCTATCTCTTCCAAATCTTGCTTGTATTTTTTCTTTCCTTTTAAAACGTATCTATGAATTGCTATTAAGCACACTATAGCTGCTATGAATTTCTAATAAGTCTAAACTAGTCATTTTTAAATTTCCCTGTTAATTTAATTAATTAAATAGATAATGCTAATTTATTAATCTATGTGGTCCTTAAACATTATTATTTGGCACAGCTAACTCGAACAATTCATAATTATTTATTCGTACCAGTAATTACGATGCTACACATTTTGTCACTAAGTTTATCCAAAAGACAACAATGTCTTATTTGCTTGAACTTGTTATTTTTATTCAAAATGGATACAAACAATCTTAAATTAATTTTAAGATCTATATTTGGCTCAACTTGTTTACGTTTAATAATAATGCACTCGTAAAATTCAGCCCCAACAATTTTAAACGAATAGATTTATAAGAGTCAAATTATTTAAAGGTTGAACCCGATATTCGATTGGACCAATAAATTCAACATTATCTATTTTATTAAAGTTACACATATAGGAGTATCACATAATAATTCTGATAATAAAGAGATATTTTTAATAGTAAACAAAGCTTAAAGAGATAGATAAGGTTATTTCATGGTTTAAGACTCATATATTATAAGTAGTGAGATAAATGATTTTAAAACTAATTTTTACTCCTAATTAAATACAAGATAAATCAATCTTGCATTTTATCTTAAAAGAATTATCCCATATTTCTCGTATCAAACGACCCCTTAATTATTTAGGAAAAATTGTATATAATAGTAAATTATTAGTTCAAATTAAATACTATAAATATCGTTTGATTTAATTATACCTCATATCAAACTATTGCTATTTCGCCTCTCTCCTGGTGAATTACGTTCGCCTTTCTCGCTTTTATACAAACACAAATGTTATAAAAATACGTTTGTATTTATATAAAGCGAGAGAAAAATGTTTATATACATATATTTTCATTCCCCTGTCTCTCCTCTCCCAGATCTCGCTCGCCACTCTTACTCGTCTCTCTCACTTTATACAAATATAAATGTATATATTATGATTATACAAATACGATCTTTCCCTGTCCAGTTTTCTTTTGTATATGTATACCGAAACAGAAACATATTATTCAACTGTTTTCTTTTGTATATGTATAGCGAAATATACATAATTATGTTTGATATGAAGCGCAATTATGCAAACTATAGCTGTAACATACAAATATATTTTTATATTTACTATTTGTGAAAGTTGTTCATTAGTTTAATAGTTAGAATGATGAATTGTTTTAAGAGAAACCTGAACTCTATATCCACCGAGGAAAATATGTATATGTTTTAGTCCATATTTTGAGTTTGTTATCCGATTTAACTCATATTTACATATAAACATTTTTATATACATTTCCATAAGGGCTAAACACATTATGTACAATATTTTCTCCGGATCTAATGACGTATGATATTGTATAAACCGAAGATATAACTACGTGATGTAATATTTTATGTTGGGATAATATTTTTTAGAATTCCTCCCTATTTTAACCCCCTATGTTAATAGTTATAGCATATTTGGATTGACTTAAAATTGATCGACTTTTGAAAGTGATTGACAAAGTCAAAATAAATTAAAAATAACTTTTTAAAAAGTTAAAACTTAAAAGTAATCTCTCATTCTTTTTATTTTCTTTTACTAAAAGGTTATTTAAATTATACTTTTTATTTTTATTTTTAATTTAAAAATTATTTTTTTAAGCAATCTAATTGGACTTTTAAAAATAATTGAAACTTTTTCAATAGCTTTACCCAATACTCCATCTACTATTAATTGTCATACTTTTCATTTTAGAGTCAAATTTTAAAAATTTTAAATAATATTTTAGGATATAT
The DNA here is from genome assembly GCF_001406875.1 of Solanum pennellii. Taxonomy (NCBI): domain Eukaryota; kingdom Viridiplantae; phylum Streptophyta; class Magnoliopsida; order Solanales; family Solanaceae; genus Solanum; species Solanum pennellii. Next base: position 76,901,352 of record NC_028645.1, read on the forward strand.
TTTTTCAACGTATTAATATGTAAAAATTGCAATGTACAGTACTTTTTGTATAGTTTTTAAATATCTAAATTTTTTATTTAAAAAATAATGTTATCTAATTTAACTTTAAAAATAAATTAAATTGACTTTCGAAAAATTTAACACTGACAAAAAAAAAAAAAGGACATAGAAAGAGTAATAAGCTAAAAACAAAAACATAGAAGAATGTTGATCTAAAATAGATTTCATAGCCGTGGTTTTAAGATACTGTGGATAATTACGTACTCAAAGTTTGAATTAGTGGTTAATTAAGTTGAAATTTGTTACTAATACTCCAATAATTACAATTATGCAATCGGCAAAAGCAACAGGGAAAACGCAAAATCTTATCCTCAGACCACATAGAAAAATCATCTAAGCTAAAGCAATTTTCAAGAAGATGATGATGAAACAACAATGGCTTCTTTCACAGAGTCAATTTCTATCTGATTCTTTCAAATCTGGTCATGTCAAATGTATTTTCTTGGAGTCCGGGCAGTTAAGTAGTAAATGGGGAAAAGCTCTACCACAGAAGCTTTTCTACAGACATACCAAGAAAGGTGCAAGATGCATCCATATTGATTTCAAGGTGACTGAATTTTGCTTTTTAGGATTTTGGGGTTGTTTATTTCAAGGTTTTGGTTAATGGGTCTGTTGCAAAATTGGTTCTTTTTGTTTTGGTTTTTCGATTGGTGAGTAATGTGAAGGTTTTGATCCTTTTGGGGAAATTTGGTGGAGTTTTAGGAGAGTGTGGAGGATAGTGATTAGGGCAGAAGGTTAACTAGCTAGCTAACAGTGTGTGTTGTTTGCTGTCTGTGCATATTAGTAACCGTAGTGTTGCTCATGTAGTTGGATTTTTGTTACTACGTGTTGATTACTTGTACCTCGAATATCATATTATTTTTGTTCTGTGTTTTTGTTGCTTTGGGCTGTTTTATCTTGAACTGACAGTTTATCGAAACAACATCTCTACACTGAAGTAGGAGTAAGGTCTCTAGACACTACTTTGAGGGATTTCAGTGGGTATATAGTAGCTGTTGTTGAATCTTATTAGAAAAGTGAAGAATAAGTTTCATTTTAAAGTATTTTAGAGAGGCTACTCAATTTTTGAGCTAATCCGTATATGAAATGTAAATAGAAGAAGAAGAAAGGCCTTAATCTGTCTGTTGTTATTAGAAAAAAAGATGAGAGGATTTCATAGTGTTTGAAGCATATTTATGAGTTCAATAATGCTAATCAACGATGCGAAAGAGCTTCAATATCACTGAGAGAATTAACAACAGATTGATTGTAGTTGTTGTCACATAGATTAATTTCCCAAGAAATATCACAACTACTAGGTGATAGATGTATGCAATGATTTTAAATTTAGCTGGTGAATATTCATATAGCTGTAGTATTGGCCTCACTGGCCATCAAGCTAAACTGTCAAAAAGACTTTTATAAGATACTCTCTACTAAAGCCATGTCTAATTGCTCGTCACTACGTAATACCTGGGGAAGACATGTTATAGACTGACAGTGATATCATTTCACTACCATTTCTCTTGCTCTAAACCATTCATTATCTGTGTACACACTCCTTTGCTGGCTGGCTCTGTTCTGTTCTTACTACATGTTACAGTAGATAAATTCGTGTTATTCTAGTGGAAAATGCAAGGTATTCAATCAATAAAAAGCAAAAAGGCACTAGCTGAATTAATTTCTTGGCTTCCTTTTCTTGTTCAATTTCAATTGTTATACACATGGCAGGATATTTTGCAGTTCAGACACCCTGCAGCAGCATTAATCGTGACCAATGCATTGATGATGACTACACCTTTAGACGCCTTGGCTCAAACATGTGAAGCCGATACTTCTGTTTCCAATATGCCATTATTACTTCTTGTTGCCCTTGTTGGGGCCACCGTGGGAGGTAAGGTACTTTTAAGTTTAGCACTGCCATTGCTTTATTGCATAGTTCGGAGTATTCAACTTTGAAATGACAGAAATCATTGTGGCTGGATGGAACTCTAGATCATAGACCCCAAGTTAAGTATAGAGCATGGACATAAACTTCACATCAAAATTACATCTCATATGATGCAGAAACTACACTTTTTCTGTTGAGGCATTCAAAAGATACATAAGCAAGTAACTTGGATGATCATAAGACCAGTTACATTTGACTTGCATTGCCATACTTCTTCACAAAGCTAAGTCAAAAAAAGTACATGCAGATATGAGACAGAATTTGGATTAAATGAAAAGAAGTTCAAGTATTTTTGATGCATTAAAGTACATTTCAAGTTTGAGTCAACTCTGAGTACAACGGAATGACGTGATTGTGCTAAAATGGGTGAATATGTGTAGGAGTGAATGAGATCTCGTTTTCAAAATGTCTTCACTACAATTGACAAGTCCCTCACCAGCTTGAGGTTTGGGGGTGGGGGTGGGGGTGGGGGGGTTAATTCATAAATGTATATAGTGTCCCACATGAAAAAAAAATTTAGCATGTATTTTCTAGAATACGACTACAAATAGGGACTCGGTGCAATAATGTTTATACACATCTTAATTATATTTTCCCCGTGTTATATCTCATAGTTTTCCTTGGTTTTACTCTTTTTTTTCTCCACCTTTTGACACAAGTATGTGTGTGCGTTCATTTGATTGTACTTCAGGACTACTTGCACGTCAGAGAAAAGCGGAACTGCAGCGGTTAAACGAGCAGCTCCGCCAGATTAATACAGCGCTTAGAAGGCAAGCCAATATAGAGTCCTATGCACCTACCTTAAGTTATGCTCCTGTTGGTGGTAAGATTTCAGTAAGTGAAGTGATTGTTGATCCAAAAAAGGAGGAATTAATTTCTCACTTGAAAAGTGGGAAGAATTTTCTGAGAAATCAAGCTCTAGAAAAGGCTTTTTTGGAGTTTAAAACAGCTCTTAAGCTTGCACAGGACCTAAAAGACCCTATAGAGGAAAAGAAGGCAGCGAGGGGCTTAGGTATGTCAGATCTCCTTGTTTAGTTTAGCCTAATATTATCTTGATTGAACTTAATTAGACAGTAAAGGACTTGTGAAGTTAGTCGAATAGAAATCTCCTCTGCATGTGACACTGCATCATTGACTGAAATTACACATGCATGCATCTTTTGTCTTCTTTGATCTCGCAAGAATTTTCTGGAGATGATTTTTATGGTTGCTTGTCTATGTATAAATAATGTAACGAGTATGCTCCCTGGGAATGAGATCCTGTCTTAACCATATTTCTTGTTGTCATTTATTCCTAATTTCTTGGTGTCACAGAGTCATGTTGCTTCTTTTTTCTTGGCTCATTTTCTTTTTAATCTATGGAAGAAAATGCAAAATCCCGCTAGAAGTTGGATGTAAAGATTTTGGTAAATTTACTTATTAAAAGAGACTTTGGTATATCTTAGTCTTTGTATCAACCTACTGTTGTTTCTCTTTCTAGTATTCACGATGTAATGACCCTCAAAGATTCACCTCTTTCTCAGGGGCATCGTTACAAAGGCAGGGCAAGTACAAGGAAGCGATTGAATACCATTCTATGGTTCTTGATATCTCGGGAAGAAATGGGGAGGAGTCTGGCAGCACAGAAGCTTATGGAGCAATAGCTGATTGCTATACCGAGCTTGGAGACATAGAACGAGCTGCAAAATACTATGACAAATACATTGCAAGGCTACAGAGTGACTAAGCCATCTACAAAAAGACTCATGTATCATTCTGTTGCGGAAATTTCTTCATGTTCATGCATTTCGAGTAAAATGTTTAGAAGTTAGGTCCTTTCTCTTGGTGTATTTCTCTCTTGCATATATCATTCACTGGTTTCTTCTGTTTTTAGCTTTGTCTGTTACATTTTTGGTGTCTCGAGGGTGAACTCATCACCGATAGCTGGTATTCAGAATTGTCAGCTTAATTTACATGTGAAAGTTGGATTTGGGGAAACAAATGATGTTTAGAAAGGTGAATATTTAGCAGCATTTTTGACTATGGAATGGACAATGCATAGAGATTGTTCCAGTTCCTCTTGATTGTTCAGTAACAGTCCATCCCATTAACATGTCTCATGATGAGTTAACTTGGCTAACTAGCTAGACAATAATTAAAGCATAAGAGCAATCAATTAAATTCACACTGACTTGGCTAAGTTTGCAAAGCAATGTTATGTAACCACATTGAAACAAAAATTTATGTTAATGTTTAGAAACCTAGCAGAACAAGGTAATTTTACAAGTGATATTTGAGGTGGTATAATATATGCAGGTGACATTTGAGGAGTACGATATACGTTTATCTTATTGCTATTTTTTGTGGGGAAGAGGTTGTCAATAATAGATTCTTGGCTCAAAAGAAGTGCAACCAAAACAAAATTGGAAGAAAAATAAGGACAACGAAAAATAGAAAGATAGACAACACAAATGGAACAATGGATAGTAATAAAAATTGAAGAACAAGATATATGTCAATATTAAATAATACTCCTAAAGAAGTAAGGAAATATTTGGACAGACTATCTATCCTTTACCCTAGTTCTCAATCTCCGCACCTCTAAATTAAATATAAAATAAATCGATAGTTATCTCGAAAATAGAAAAATGTGTATATCATAGAAGGAAGGAGCGCACTTTAATAAAAGGGCAAAATCTTAAGCTTTTATAATAGGAAAAAGAACATTTGTAGTCCAAAAACCGAAACTGTTTACAATCGGCTATTCCTTACTTTCAATTCCTATTTTTAACTATTAATTCGAATTTACTGCTTAATATCAGCAAAGTATATATATAATCTAATGGTATCAAAGAGGAGGAATCAATCCTTCAGTAAAAACACTACTCAGATATCATCCCACCCTTATTTGTTGACACATCCACATAAATCAGATATAATAAAATGTTTGTTTACACGCGCTTCCACGTATTGATTGGACCCTAAAACTCTAAAATTTCCCTTAATCTTTTCATTTTCCTCTTTCTTTCTCTAAACTTTATCCATTTTTCTATCGGACTAAATTCACCCATTCTCTTCATAATATGAAATTTCATTCCATTCAGGTAGGAGATGAGTGGGTTTACTTTGGTTACCTTATGATTGTATCATGGTGGGGTGTTAGATTTAACAAGTGGATAATCAATATATAAGGGTGGGCACTAGTTAAATCTAAAGCCCCACACGATACCATCTTAAGGTAACCAAAGTAAACCCACTCATCTCCTACTTGAATGGAATGAAAGAACAGAGAACAATTAAACTACACATTGTACATTAAACACGCACACACTAGGTAAATATGAAAATATTATCGTTATAACTAAATGATCACGAAAATTGTAAACTTACTACACCATAGTATCATTACGAACAAATATAACATTAAACGAGAAAGAAAACACCACATGGTTAACAATATGAAGATAATATGGTATAAATAGTATCATTACGAACATATATAACATTAAACGAGAAATAAAACACCACATGGCTAACAATATGAAGATAATATGGTATAAATAGTATCATTACGAACATATATAACATTAAACAAGAAAAAAAACACCATATGGTTAACAATATGAAGATAATATGGTATAAATTGAACAATGGAATGCAATAATACTAAAACCCAATTATTGCTCTTCATTTTTTTTGGTCAATTTCATAATCCTAATCAAACACAATCATCATTATCGTTCAAAATCGCTAGTAAAGAACTTAAAAAAACTAACCTTTACTCACATAAATAGGTGAATAACTAGTAAACAAACCTTCCACAACCCTCCCAACAAACTTCGATTGGAACGAAACCTCAGATCATGAAGAGAATAGGGTGAATTTGGTCTGATAAAAAAAAGGTTAGGGTTTAGAGAAAGAAAGAGGAAAATGAAAAGATTACAGGAAAATTAGAGCATTGGGGTCCTGCTAATACATGGCAGCGCGTGTAAACAAACATTTTTTTATATTTGGTTTATGTGGGCATGTCAACATATAAGGGTGAGATAATATGTACAAAAATGTTCGAGGGGGGGGGGG